>NC_057849.1:212248216-212324791 GCF_015237465.2 Chelonia mydas | reverse complement strand
TTCTGCAGAGCTTTATGTGTTCAAAGTACTCTCCAGACACTAATAAACCCTCACCAAACTCCAGGGAAGTAGGTGGGAAGTAGGTGGGTAAGTATTAGTATTACCCACCTGTGACAGGTTGTATCCTGTGACAGGCTGGATCACAGAAACCCCTTGGGGGCTGCCACCTGATGTGCCAAGACTACTTCTGCCCCTGCTTTCCCTGCCAGCTTAGGATTCCAGCACCCTGTCTAGCTGAGGCAGACATGCCAGTCTGCTCCAGCACAGACCCATCGTCTGAAGCATGTGCCCCAAAGCTGCAGACTGAACTGAAAGCAGTTAAGAAGTGTTCCTGTCTTTAACACTCAGATGCCCAACTCCCAATGGGGTCCAAACCCCAAATAAATCCGTTTTACCTTGTATAAAGCTTATACAGGGTAAACTCATAAATTGTCTGCCCTCTATAACACTCGGAGAAAGATATGCACAGCTGTTTACCCCCCGTCCCTGGTATTAATACATACTCTGGGTTAATTAATAAGTAAAATGTGATTTTATTAAATACAGAAAGTAGGATTTAAGTGGTTCCAAGTCGTATCAGACAGAACAAAGTGAATTACCAAGTAAAATACAATAAAACACGCAAATCTAAGCCTAATACAGTAATAAAACTGAATCAGATAAAATCTCACCCTCAGATGTTTCAATAAGTTACTTGCACAGACTGGATGCCTACCTAGTCTGGGCACAATCCTTTCCCTGGTACAGCCTTGTTCCAGCTCAGGTGGTAGTTAGGGATTTCTCATGATGGCTGCCCCACTTTTTTCTGTTCCACTCACTTATATATCTTTTGCATAAGGCGGGAATCCTTTGGCCCTCTCTGGGTTCCCACCCCTCCTTTTCAATGGAAAAGCACCAGGTTAAAGATGGATTCCAGTTCAGGTGACATGATCACATGTCACTGTAAGACTTCATTACCCGCTTGCCAGTATTCAGGAAGACTTAGAAGTAAAACAGAGCCATCCACAGTCAATTGTCCTGGTTAATGGGAGCCATTAAGATTCCAAACCACCATGAATGACCCACACTGTGCATAACTACAATAGGACCTCAGAGTTATATTTCATATTTCTAGTTTCAGATACACGAGTGATACATTTGTACAAATAGGATGACCACACTCAGTAGATTATAAACTTTGCAATTATACCTTACAAAAGACCTTTTGCAGGAAGCATATTTCAGTTACATTATATTCACACTCATCAGCATACTTTCATAAAATCCTACAGAGTGCAATGTCACAGCTCCATTTTACAGATGGTGAAACGGAGAGAGAAAAGCAAAGTGACTTGCCCAAGGCCACCCAGTGAGTCAGCAGCGGAGGCAGGGGTCATACAAGCAACAGCCTCACGCTGCACAACCCCGATTTATCCATCCTGGGCACTCAAAGTGGCCAGGGCCCTGCGGGAAAATAATTCACTAGAAAATTAATTTTAATGGCCAGCCAATCTGGTTCCCTTGTGCCTAAATGGAGCCTGTCTTATGGGTCTATAGATCCATAGAGTTTTAAGACCCAAAAAGGCCATTATGATCATCAGCTTCTCCCCTCACCACAGGGACCCCTCCTGCTTAATGAAGTTTCAGCTCCCCTCTCTGCCCCATCTTCAGATCCATGTACAGAGTCTCCATAGGGCTTCTTGCCTGGCTGGAACTGGGATCCTTAGAGAGAAACTACTGCAGAAGCCCTGGATTTCAACCTTCTTCCTAAATGCAGCACCTTCCACTTTTAGATTTACAGGAATAAGTGTCTTCTGACAGAGGTTGTTCCCTTCAACAATGTGACACACTCTGATCACTGGCTTACCTTCTTATTGAGAAATAGTCCACAATTTCATGTGCATTATTTCTAGTGTATAAGAGAGAGTGTTATTCAGTGAATTTCCCATCTCTCCTGAGCCCAGGTCGCTCTGAATCACTGAGACTGATGAATGGAGAGAGCCGGTGTGATGGGAGAGTGAGATTTCCCTCCGTGGTGTGTGGGGCAGAGTGCTGGATGACCAGTGGGACATGACGATGCCAGCGTGGTGTGCAGGGAGCTCCAGTGCGGAGTCGCTGAGAAAGCTTTTATCCCCCCGAAGTCTGAGAATGGAACGGGCCTGTGGGGCTCAGAAGGGTCCAGTGTGCAGGAAATGAGACTCGTCTGACTCTCTGTGACATCTCCACGTCTGAGACAGCCCAGGCAGGAATTGCTGAGGACGTCGGTGTCTTTTGCTCAGGTGATTCATTTCCAAATCTCACAAACATTTTCTGTTCAGTAGGAAAATACATATTAACAGCTGGATCTATCCCTGCAGGGAGCCGGCGATCAGACTGGTGAATGGACAGGTCGCTGTGCCGGGAGAGTGGAGATTTATTACAATGGCAGCTGGGGGACAGTCTGTGATGATTCCTGGGATCTGTCAGACTCCGATGTCGTTTGCAAACAACTGGGATGTGGACGTGCCATCAATGCAACTGTCTCTGCTCATTATGGGCAAGGATCCGGGCAGATCTGGCTGGACGATGTGAACTGCTCTGGGAACGAATCCGATCTCTGGTCGTGTCCTTCCGGGGGCTGGGGCCAGCACAACTGCAGACACAAGAGGACGCGGGTTCTCTGCTCAGGTCTGTTCTGGGAATGCTCTTGTGAGCTGTGTTACCGGGCAATGTAATGGAGGGGCAGATTTTAAAGAGATTGCTGAGAATGACACTCTCCCTGACTGTCTCTGCCTCCCTTTCCCTTGTGTAACTACCTACCAAGGTCACCATTAGAAAGTCCTCAGCTCCCACCGTGAGGTGTTGGAGATCTTGCAAGATTTCCCTTAGAATGCTAGAAGGCTGCATCTCAGGTATCTAAAGGAGATTGTATCATGGAAAGCAGTGACTGAAAAGGATGTAGGGTCCGAGTGGAGAAATAACTGAACATGAGCTCCCAGTGCCGTGTGTGGCAAAACGGGCTAATGAACCTTGGATGTATAAACAGGGGAGTAGCGAGTAGGAGTGGGGACTAAATTTTACTGTTGTACATGGTGCTGGTGAGACTGATACTAGAATACTGTGTCCAGTTCTTATGTCCACAAAATTTGGAGCAGAGAAGAGCCACAAAAGTGATCTGATGAATAAAAGCCTTACGGTGAGAGATTTCAGATGCTGAATCTGTTTAGTTTATCAAAACGACCAAGAGGTAACTTGATTACAGGGCATAAGTCCCTTCACAAGGAGAACATACCACTTCCTAAAGGGCTCTTTAATCTAATGCAGAAAGGCAGAACAAGAGTCGATGGCTAGAAGCTGAAACCAGACAAATTCAGATCAGAAATAAGGCCCAGGTTTTTAACAGGGAAGGTGATTAACCATCGGAACAAACTACCGGGGAAATGGTGCATTCTGCATCTCTTGAAGTCTTCCTGTCTAGACTGGATGCCTTTCTGGAAGCTATGCTTACATCAAACTCAAGTTATTAGGCTCTGTGCAGCTGTTTTACAGACGGTCAAATTATTTGATCTCATGATCCTTGTCACACTGTCTGGAGAGGCTCACGGCACTGAGTGTCCACCTCAGGGCAGATGGTGAGAAACAAGGCAATACCCCAAACTGCTGGTGTGTTCTATAAGTAGATTCCACCAAGCCTGTAACAGATGTGAACTCCTGGACCAATGTTCCCTCTAATTTTTACATCCATGTGCGGAATGAATTTTGTTATGTGCACCAGTCTAGAGGTGATGTGTGGTGGGGTTGGGGCTGAGGGGTTCAGAGTGTGGGAGGCAGCTCAGGGCTGGGGCAGAGGGTGGCTGTGCACGGGTGAGGGCTCTGCTGGGGGTGCGAGCTCTGGGGTGGGGCCAGGGATGAGGGGTTTGTAGTTCTGGCTGCCCTGGGGCTGTGGCAGAAGAGGGACTCCCCCAAGGTCTCTCTTGCTGCAGCAGCCTGGGGCCAGGGGAGGGGCACCTCTCCCCACTGCAGCAGCTCTGGGGCTGGGGAAGAGGTGCCTCTCCAGTCTAGGCCCCTGTGGCTGCGTGCCTATGCGGCCTTTGATAGCCTTCTGTGCGTCCATATGGCCACGCAGCTCAGAGGGAACTTAGTCCTGGATCACTGTATCTACCTTACCATGGAGTCACAGACAGTCCCCTTAGACTCTCCAGTCTATTGTCACCCAAACAAACTGGACTTAGGGATAAGTGGTCACTTACACAAAATCACATCACATTCAGGTTTCTTCCAATCCCAAGACCAGCCACTTACTCAGATCACTTGGTACCCTGGATCTTACACCAAAGACAATGCCTGTAGCCAATCCTGTAATAAAGTATATACAGGTTTATTCATTAGGAAAAAGAAATAAAAGGGTTGTTTACACGGTTAAAGCAAGCAATCATCTACACACAAATGAGTTACCATTTATATCCTCGGAGTGACAGAGTTGTAGTGATCTGTCAATTCCAAATGTCCTTCAGCGCTGACCAGGGGTAACCCTTGGGGTCTCGGGCTTCAGTTTGGTTTCTTTAGCCCTGTCACAGTTCAAACAGCCAAAAAGATGAAAAATCGTCCCATCTATTATTTTTATTTCCCTCTTCCAGCCTTCAAAGCAATGGGATAAGACCTTCTGCATGTACTACATGCAGGGGATGGGCGGCGGGGATCATTCCCGTGCCTGAGTTCACAAGTTCAGAGCAAACATTTTCAGTTATAAAGCAAAACTTGCATATGTTCTTGTAGCATGGACCACAGACATTACAAGTGAGATTAATGCCTGCAGCAACTAACCAGCATTTCATAAAGTCTAAACACTCAATACATTCTTCCAAGACTAATACCTGTTTTCAGCAAAACTAACACACATGTGACCCTGCCTGGTCTCCAGCTACGAGATTGTAAGTTTTCAGCCAAGGCCTGCAGCCTGGGCAAGAGCTGGCATCTGGCCTGCCAATGTCACAATCCTTCCCAGCCTTTATCTATTACAATCTGTATGTAGCTGCTGCTAAATGGTGGCCTTCCAGAGATGCCCACTGTATTTCGAAGGGGCCTGTGGTGTCGAAAAGAGTCTCTTACTCCTGGAGTGATTCTCTAGCAGTTGCCCCTGCAGAATGATGCACAGGATCATTAGCAATCGCTGGATTTCACTCTTCACACCCCAGTTCATTTCAGAGTCAAATGATTTAAATTCCCTTTTTCTGCATTTCCTTCTAGAGTTCACAGATCTGAGGCTGGTGAGCAACAATGACTGTGCTGGGCGGCTGGAGGTTTTCTACAATGGGACGTGGGGCAGTGTTTGCTCCAATGCGATGTCTGGAGTCACCCCAGCAATTGTCTGCAAACAGCTGAACTGTGGGACGGAGGGCAGATTGCAAGAGACTTTGAATATGGAGCAGGTTCTGGTCCCACGTGGCTGGACCACGTTGCATGCAGTGAGCAGCACAGCTCCCTCTGGCAGTGCCCGTCAGAGCCCTGGGATCCAAAGTCGTGTGATAACCGAGCAGAAGAGACCCATATTTCTTGCACTGGTAATTCTGAAACTACCTGCATGCGCGTGTGCACACACACATGAACGCGATGTGTTTAATTAATTGAAGGTTAGGAGAGAACTTTATGTGTTGTTCACATCTCAGTGTAGGCAGATTTAAATTCTCAACACAAGATACAAACATATTTTCATGATGTTTTATAGGAACAAGCATTTGTCTGATTAACAACAAACATGGAAGTTAATCAATTAATTTTAAAAGAGACCGGTGTTGGACACTGCGATAAGGTAGTCTGAGAGCCAAGAAAAGCCTCTCCCTAGAGACCGACATTAGGCAGCTCTGTGGTTATTAATCCTTTTGGGATGAACAATCAGAGCTGGACCCAGGCTGTGCAGTTTGGGTCAGAACTGGAATCTCCCATAAGTCTGGGTGCATGTTGGCCTGTGTGTCTGAGTAACAGCTGAATAGCAAATTAATTAGGTATTAAATGACCCAGAATTCACATTTCAGTTTTTTTTAAATAGATATTTAAGTCAGAAGGGACCATTATGATCATCTAGTTCATACAGTGCTGAAATTAGGGGTTTAAAATACAGATAAATTCTACTCCCACATCACACACAACCCAGTGCATTCACCTCAGCTTTTTCTCTCCATAGGAAAAAAACCAAAACCAACTCAAACCCTGTTTGCCGAATGCCCGAACTCTCCAAGCTGCACAGGTATCTCTGCTTCTCACTGTCTCCCTCTTGGTCCCTAAGTTGTCCCAGTAACATGTGAGGTTTCTGCATTTGTAGACCAGGACAAGTTACGCGTCGTGGGAGGAGAGGACAGATGCTCGGGGAGAGTGGAGGTTTGGTACCGTGGCTTCTGGGGAACAGTTTGTGATGACTCCTGGGACATGGCGGATGCTAACGTTGTGTGTAAACAACTGGGCTGTGGATCTGCTGTATCTGCCCCGGTCGAGGCTGCATTCGGCCAGGGGACTGGTCCCATCTGGGTGGAGACATTGAATTGCAGAGGGACAGAGTCATCTCTCTGGGACTGTCCTGCCAAGCCCTGGGGTGAAAGTAACTGTGGTCACAAGGAAGATGCTGCCGTGAATTGCTCAGGTGAGTGACAGGAGATATTTCTGCTACATGCTGTAATATTCAGAGAGAAGGATGGTTTAGCCCACCCATCCCCTTTGGTCCCAGACCAGGCCCTCCCATCTCCTGAGTGCCGGAGCATCCTGGATGGTGAGGGGTGGAACCTTTGTGGGGTCAGACTGGCTCAGGCATCAGCCCACATAGCCCCTGCATCCATCACAGGCCCCACTGTGCTGGTTTGTTATGAGAGTCCTCATTGCTGCACAGAGCACAAGGGACTTGGGCCCTAAATCACTAACAAACAGGTCCTGTGCTGCTGTGAGGGAGTTTGTGGAGGTGACAGCTGGAGACAACCAGGGACTCTCAGAGGTGAGGATCCCCCCGGGAACAAAAAGTCACCTCTCCCTTGCTACAGGTTCGTGGGCTCCCAGGCTAATATCTCCCTGTCGCATGTTCATTTCCATCCAGCTCCCCCACGCCGCCCTCTGACCGACAGTGGGAGAGTCACGGTGCCCGTGGTCATCTGCATTATCCTGGGGGCCCTGCTCTGCCTGGTCTTAATCATCCTGGGGGCGCAGGTGCGAAGTGCCAGGGCACAGCGCAGAGGTGGGTCCTGATTGGTGTCACTGTGTGAAATGCTTCTGCAATAGCAGGGGGCTGCAGGGTGTCAGGGTGAGGGGCGATACCAGGCTGGGTGGGGTGGCCAAGGGTGCCTGTTAACTCCTCTCTCATTGAATCTTTCATTAACTGTCTGGCAGTGGAACAGCCCAGCCATGAAATCTGGAGATGATACTGGCTAGGGACCTTTACAGTTTCAGAGAAACGGCATCTGTATCCCCACCCCCCACCCTCCGGTGATCCACTTCAGGAGTGCCTACTCAGGCCTCCAGCCATTACCTGTCTCTGGGTGGGAAACCCCTGTCCCATCTCCCTATGGCCAGGGGTTTTTAAGACTGCACAGCCCCCTGCCTTCCACTGTGATACCACCAGCAAACCAGTCTGCCTACAGGCCAGCCCCCATGCTGTGCTTTCTCCCCAAGGGCTATGAGCAGGGCATTGCCAGCAGTTACAAGTTACCACCCAGCTCTCTCTCAGCAGATTACACCTTATTCCTAGGAATAAAGTGTGACATAGAAAACATTAAAAACAATACAAATTCCTCCACACTTGCTGAACATACCAGAATTCACCCATCTTCCTCATGGGCAGCCTGGTAGACCAACATCCCTCCAACGATTCAGTGTTGGGATCCCCATGACAGAAGGTCCTGCCCATTGCAGAATCAAAATGAAGGCCCTGAGTCTTTTTAAACTCAGCCTTTCATATCAGAAATCCTCCATTGTCTCTTGGTCTCTGGTAACCCAGTTTGAACCAGTCTGTATAAACCACCCTGAAGGTTGTTACCTTTCTGGAGTTGTTTACACTCTCAGTGATTCACCTTAATCACCCACCCACCCACCCACCCACACTCAGTGTTTTTTCTTCCTGGAGGAGCTGTGGTAACCCTCCGACATGCAGTAGAACATAAACCATTCATAGCTTTAATACAGTGATTCCCACAGATACTGCCTGGAGCTGCAGTATCTGCCACAGGGAGGGGATCTGAATATCATGAGGAGAGACATCATGGAAAAGGGACCGAGAGAAATTGGAAATATTGTCAAGGAAAAAAGGTGTATAAAAATAGAGCTGTGGTAAATAGTTGTGAAGAGAGTGATCCAGTAGAAAAGACAATCTTAGGAAGGAGAAGTGTGGGAAAGGAGCATTTTACTGTCTTGTACTCAAAGCTGGCACTTGTAGGGGATTTTACATCTATAACACACTTTATACAAACATTAGCTACCAGCTCCTTGGCAAGAAGATAGAGGACGGGATTGCCATCAACATACATGTAACAGTCACAACTTTGCAGTAAGACAATGACTATAATCAGATCTCATGCTTCAGGGCTTCAGCCAGTCTCCTGCAGGGGTCAGGAAGGAATTCTGGGGAGCCCCCATCTTTGTGTTTTGTTTTGCTTCGTTTTGTTTCTTGCCCTCCTCTGAAGCATCAGGCATTAGCTACAGAGGGATATGTGTCACTGGATGGGCTGGACCAGTCCTCTGAGGTGATACAGAGAAACCTCTTTCGAAGATATCTGGCTGGTGTGTCTTTTCCACATGTTCGGGGTCAAACCAATTGTCAGATTTGGGGTCAGGAAGAAATTTCCCCCCAGGTCAGATTGGCAAAAAGGGACCTTGGGGGATTTTCCTCTTCCTCTGAAGCATGGAGCGTGGATCACCTGCCAGGATTATCAAGGCATCTCTCAAGTAATCAGTTCCCTGCCACTGCGGGGCCCTTGGGCATTGGTGGCACCTTACTCGCTCCTGCTTTCTGCCTGTGGCACACAAGAGTTTATTCTCCTGAGGACTGAAATGCTTTACTCTAAGTGCATCTTTGGGCTCAAACCTAGGGGTATCTGGGTGAAATGCAATGGCCTGTATTATACAGGAGGTCAGACTAGATGTTCTAATGGTCCCTTCTGGCCTTAAACTCGATGAAAAAAAAGAGGTTCTCACCATTTTGCAGATAAACACCTGCGTGGGGGAAGAATTATTTAAGCTGCTCCAAAGGGGAATAGCCAGAAATAATGAGATGAGATTAAAAACATTTAAGATGAATGTGAGGAAGCTTCCTGACAGCAATTAGCCCTGGGAACCATCATCAAAGGGCTGTTGTGGAAAGAAACCCTGTCACCTGGCTCATTTAAATTCCAGCACTGGGAATGTGCGGTAGGGTTCAGGCTCGCACTGGGCCCACGGGGAGGGGCTGGATGATCCCATAGTATTTCCCATCTCTGGTTTCAATGACCCTGTGCAAACCCTGCCCTTTGTTTTCAGGCTCCAGAAGACCCTTGGATCCCTTCTCTGAGGCCGTGTACGAGGAGATTGATTATAACCTGATGAGAAAAAAGCAGGAGATGTTCAGTCGCTCAGGTCTGTGGGTCTCACTCTTAACAGGGAGCAGCTATCTAATGCCCTGTCCATCGGAGGCCCTGACCCAGAGTTAAATCACTGCAGCTTCAGCCCTGTGAGCTTGTCACTGGAGCTGGGCACAAGTCTCCGTTATGAAATGTTTTGGTGAAAAATGCAGATTCAGAGACACCAAAACATTTCACAAATTCCTGTCAATTTCACCCAATTGTTCCAAATACACACAGAATGATTCATTTCATTTCAACACTTTCTAAAGAAAACATTTTGTTTTTTTTTTCAATTGGATATTACTTTTCCATTAGAAATTTCCTTTAATATTATCGGAAAGAAAACAAATAAACAAAAACTAACGAATGTCCAAAAGAACACCAAATGGTTTCATTCAACATTAAACTTTTTTTTTACTTTTGCATTTCCCAAAAATTGACAAAAAAAGTCATTTTTGGCTCAACTCAAAACAATCTTATGTTTTGCTTTTTTCCCCCAATGGTCAGAAAACCAAACCACCTGGTTTTTTTACCAAGCTCTAGCTGTGGGAGCTGGGTCTGTGGTGAGACCAGCAGTTACTCATGTAGACTGAGAGAGATGGATTTCCTTCCCACCGTACACTGAGTGTCCCAATTCTAGGGACAATTAATTTCCCATCTGCCCGTCCTGCAGCCTTGGCATGTAACCAGTGAGGGGTTAGGAAAGCGACTGTCTGGGGCAGGCTAAACTATCATTTGAAAACTTCTTTGGAGCACTGGAGCAGGGGATGTTCTGTGCCCCCCTCCCACCACAGCCACTGGTCTGCTGGTCAGCTCCCTCCTGCCCCCGGAGCAGAGAGATCAGCCCAGGAGAGCCTCATGACTTTGAGTCCCGGCCCTTTTATCCTTTGTGCCATTTTGTCTCAATGTCTGATGGGAACATCCTGCCCAAGGGCTCTGCTGTGGTGGGGCTCTGAGAACATGCTCAGGGCATCTCCCAGCATCACTGCCAAGATGGTTACAGTGAATCACAAAAAGAAAAGGGGTACTTGTGGCACCTTAGAGACGAACAAATTTATGAATCACAGACTCTGCTTTGGGCCTTTCTTGGTTTAATCTGGAAACACCATGGAGAGCTGATCGACTGATTCATGGGGGAGGTGGGTATTTACCCTTAAGAAGGAGGAGTCCCCTCTGTGGCTGAGGAGGCCAGGACAGTTGTGGAACTTCCCTGGACCAGCAGCCAGAGACGGGCCTTTCACTCACCACAGCATCCTTCAGGTCAGATTGTATCATCCCCTCAGTCACATTTACCACAATAACATGGAGATATCTCTTGGGGAGTCTGTGTCAGACTCTCACTGCTCGGAGTTGCTGTGAGTCACCATGTCCTGTAGAGGAAGGTATAGACTGAGACTGGAAATCCTGCTCCAGGCCCCGGATGAGTTCCCAGTCCCACAGTTGTGCTGTTCTCACTGTGATGAATTTCTGGTTCTCGTCTCTCCAGTCTCCTATTCAGATGATTCAGTGACGAAGCTGCAGTATTACACCGGGGACAGCGAGGGGGAAAATGATCCTGGATCAGAACAAGGTAATGGGGGAGGGGCAGACTCAGGCCAAGAGACCCAAATCTGGGCAGAGAAAGAATTTCTATGCTTTCTGCAATCGCAGCCATTTCCCCTCACACGGTTCCCATTTTACACAGTCGGGTCTCATCCCATTGAACAGGATTTCTGTCAGAATCTCAGGATGGGAACATGTGACCATCTCCTGAGCACACTGAGTGGCTCCCAGTGACCTCCCCAGGTGAGGAGCTGGAGGAGACGGGTCAGTCTCTTTGGGTGGAGGCCTCAGTGCCCAGCAGGGCTAGTCTCTTGTCCCCAAGAGAGAGAGGAATCAATCATAGAATCATAGAATCATAGAATATCAGGTTGGAAGGGACCTCAGGAGGTCATCTAGTCCAACCTCCTGCTCAAAGCAGGACCAATCCTCAATTAAATCATCCCAGCCAGGGCTTTGTCAAGCCTGACCTTAAAAACTTCTAAGGAAGGAGATTCCACCACCTCCCTAGGTAACGCATTCCAGTGTTTCACCACCCTCCTAGTGAAAAAGTTTTTCCTAATATCCAACCTAAACTCTCCCCACTGCAACTTGAGACCATTACTCCTTGTTCTGTCATCAGCTACCACTGAGAACAGTCTAGATCCATCCTCTTTGAAACCCCCTTTCAGGTAGTTGAAAGCAGCTATCAAATCCCCCCTCATTCTTCTCTTCCGCAGACTAAACATCCCCAGTTCCCTCAGCCTCTCCTCATAAGTCATGTGTTCCAGTCCCCTAATCATTTTTGTTGCCCTCCTCTGGACTCTTTCCAATTTTTCCACATCCTTCTTGTAGTGTGGGGCCCAAAACTGGACACAGTACTCCAGATGAGGCCTCACCAAGTGTCGAATAGAGGGGAACGATCACGTCTCTTCTCTGCTGGCAATGCCCCTATGTATACATCCCAAAATGCCATTGGCCTTCTTGGCAACAAAGGCACACTGTTGACTCATATCCAGCTTCTCGTCCACTGTAACCCCTAGGTCCTTTTCTGCAGAACTGCTGCTGAGCCATTCGGTCCCTAGTCTGTAGCGGTGCATGAGATTCTTCCGTCCTAAGTGCAGGACTCTGCACTTGTCCTTGTTGAACCTCATCAGATTTCTTTTGGCCCAATCCTCTAATTTGTCTAGGTCCCTCTGTATCCAATCCCTACCCTCCAGCATATCTACCTCTCCTTCCAGTTTAGTGTCATCTGCAAACTTGCTGAGGGTGCAATCCACACCATCCTCCAGATCATTTATGAAGATATTGAACAAAACCGGCCACAGGACCGGCCCTTGGGGCACTCCACTACATACCGGCTGCCAACTAGACATGGAGCCATTGATCACTACCCGTTGAGCCCGACAATCTAGCCAACTTTCTATCCACCTTATAGTCCATTCATCCAGCCCATACTTCTTTAACTTGCTGGCAAGAATACTGTGGGAGACCGTGTCAAAAGCTTTGCTAAAGTCAAGGAACAACACGTCCACTGCTTTCCCTCATCCACAGAGCCAGTTATCTCGTCATAGAAGGCAATTAGATTAGTCAGAGGCATGACTTGCCTTGGTGAATCCATGCTGACTGTTCCTGATCACTTTCCTCTCCTCTAAGTGCTTCAGAATTGATTCCTTGAGGACCTGCTCCATGATTTTTCCAGGGACTGAGGTGAGGCTGACTGGCCTGTAGTTCTCAGGATCCTCCTTCTTCCCTTTTTTAAAGATGGGCACTACATTAGCCTTTTTCCAGTCGTCCGGGACTTCCCTCGATTGCCATGAGTTTTCAAAGATAATGGCCAATGGCTCTGCAATCACATCTGCCAACTCCTTTAGCACTCTCGGATGCAGTGCTTCAGGCCCCATGACTTGTGCTCGTCCAGCTTTTCTAAATAGTCCAGAACCACTTCTTTCTCCACAGAGGGGTGGTCACCTCCTCCCCATGCTGTGCTGCCCAGTGCAGTAGTCTGGGAGCTGACCTTGTTTGTGAAGACAGAGGCAAAAAAAAACACTGAGTACACTAGCTTTTCCACATCCTCTGTCACTAGGTTGCCTCCCTCATTCAGTAAGGGGCCCACACTTTCCTTGACTTTCTTCTTGTTGCCAACATACCTGAAGAAACCCTTCTTGTTACTCTTAACATCTCTTGATAGCTGCAACTCCAGGTGTGATTTGGCCTTCCTGATTTCACTCCTGCATCCCCGAGCAATATTTTTATACTCTTCCCTGGTCATTTGTCCAATCTTCCACTTCTTGTAAGCTTCTTTTTGTTTTTAAGATCAGCAAGGATTTCACCGTTAAGCCAAGCTGGTCGCCTGCCATATTTACTATTCTTTCTACACATCGGGATGGTTTGTCCCTGTAACCTCAATAAGGATTCTTTAAAATACAGCCAGCTCTCCTGGACTCCTTTCCCACTCATGTTATTCTCCCAGGGGATCCTGCCCATCAGTTCCCGGAGGGAGTCAAAGTCTGCTTTTCTGAAGTCCAGGGTCCGTATTCTGCTGCTCTCCTTTCTTCCCTGTGTCAGGATCCTGAACTCGACCATCTCATGGTCACTGCCTCCCAGGTTGCCATCCACTTTAGCTTCCCCTACTAATTCTTCCCGGTTTGTGAGCAGCAGGTCAAGAAGGAGCTCTGCCCCTAGTTGGTTCCTCCAGCACTTGCACCAGGAAATTGTCCCTATCCTTTCCAAAGAAATTTCTGGATTGTCTGTGCACCGCTATATTGCTCTCCCAGCAGATATCAGGGTGATTGAAAGTCTCCCATGAGAACCAGGGCCTGTGATCTAGTAACTTCCGTGAGTTGCCAGAAGAAAGCCTCGTCCACTTCATCCCCCTGGTCCGGTGGTCTATAGAAGATTCCCACCACGACATCACCCTTGTTGCTCACATAAGATTGTCCTATGTTATGATTACAGATGGGCTCAGCCCAAGTCACTGATCCAAACCCACCAGAATTTGTGGGAGGGGGGGATTTGCAGATTCTGACCCCAGCTTCGGATCTCAGTTTTGGGGCTGCACCTGTCGCTATAACAGGCTGAAGCAAAATCCTGGACCTGAACTTCACAGGCCTGGCCCATCTCTAATAATAAACAGGGCGGCATTTCTACCCCAGCTGCTCTCAAGGGAGTCCATGATTTGGGCCCTGTGGGAGTTTAAACTTGCGGCTGGGTGGGGGAGACACTGAGCAGATGAGCCAGTTCTGCTGAGAAGCTGGGGAGCTGCCAAGCTGAGCCCTGGGCTGCCTAAAGGCTAGTGGAGAGCAGGAGCTCACAAAGGATCAGGCCAGTGATCTCCCAGTGGAGCTTTAATTCCTGCAGAGGGGAGGTTCCCCCTCCCCAGTGAAACAGGAAAATTCAAACCTGTCTGCAGAGATCAGCTGGATTCACACAGGCCGGCTCTGGCCTGGCAGCGCCCGTGTTCCAACCTGTTATCTCAGCACAAGCCCAGATCCTGCTCCCACGGAAACATGTGAAAGAGCTGCTGTTGGATTCTGCAGGGACAGGATTGGCCCCTTGTTATTTCTGGGACTCCTGTTTCACTGTAGTTCTCTGACTTGTGCCCTTCTCAGCATGGGCCCCCTGCAACTTCCCCTCTCATGTGCCATGACAAACAGCTCTAGTTAGAAGGGCCACCTGCGCTGAAGAGACGCTGCTGGTGCCATGAGCTGAGTGTGGTGTTTGCTGTTCCAGAGGGAGTTTCCCCAAGGGGGTCTCAGTTGGATTACGATAACGTGCAGGAGCCTGCCTTGAACGACGTCCCCAGACTCCAGAAGGCCGAGGTGAGCAGTGAATCCGCCTCCTGGAAGCAACGTCACCCTGACGAAAAACTAACTGTATTTCCCAGGAGGGACAATAGTGGTTTGTTAAGAAAACCAGGGAGTTCACCCACCAGTATTCTCTATTGGCGTAACGCTGGGGACGCTGACCAGGTGCATGACAAGAGCTGTGTGGAGGCCCAGGTGTAGGGAAGCATGTGATGTCCTAAGGCATAATAAAGGCCCATAGCAGGGACTGAAGGAGCAGTTCGCTCAGGAGCTGCCACACGCTATACTTGGCTCAGGTCACTGCCCCAGCTTATATACATCTGTGTCAGACACACTGTGCTGGGGGGGACATAGAGGATTTTACAACGCAAGAACCCATGTCCCGACCTTATTAGCTGGCTCCCCGCCCCCCCCACGCTTGTAATCTAGGAGCTCTAGTATCCTCTCAATTAGCTCCTGAAATATATCAAATCAATGTGATATGTGAAATCCCCCAGTCTGAGGGTTCCAGAGGAGGGCTTCTCTTAATGCCCTGAAGGTGGAAGTTAAGTGCTGAGAGATCCCCAGGGACCAGTGAGGCTGATGCAATCTGCAGCTTGTAGTTTTATTTCTGTCTTCACTGTGAATATTCTCTTAATTACTTCCCATCTTCACGTCAGATGCCCCTGCCCTGCCTGGAGATGTCCCAGGGGCTGTTTACGATGATGCCAGAGAAGTGTCTGTCCCTGAAGTGACCCTGGCTTGTGGCAGAATGATGACAAAGGCACTGGGGCGAGTGACAGGGACAGGGGATGCACAGGCAGGTGAGTGGAGAACTGTTTGCACTTCACAGTGTCTCTGCAGAGTGGGGTAGCTGGAAATGTGGGGTACACAGCAAGGGAACAGCCCTGGCCAATCCAATGCCTGTGAGGAAAAACTCTCCTTCTCTCATCTCTCCATTCCCTCAAAAGAAGAGGCTTCAGTGCTGAAATAGAGAGAGGAAAAGTAGGATCTGTGCTGGGTGGTACTTCCTGGTCAAACCAGCAGGATAGCTTGGATTCCCTCAAGCTCTAGGTTCAAATCCTTGCCTGGCTGCCCTACTCTTGACGTACTGGATTCCTATCTATTTACTGAACGTGTATCTTTTGGGCAGAATCTTATAAACCAAAGTCATGTTACTGCTGCACAAATGCTAAAGAGCCCATGACACTTCCTGTAAAAGTCGGGCTTAGCCATTATCCTTGGCCTAAGTTTCCACTCCCCTCCCTGTTGTGCCACGAGCAGAGGAGGTGCAGTGGTGATGAAATGTGCATTGCTTAGTACTTGATGCTTATCTTCATTGTTAGGGCAGAGTGACAGTTCTGATGTCCTTAAGTAAGTGCTCCTGGCTGGTAAGTGCTTGGGATTTTTTTCACAAAATTTACAGGTAGCTATAGCTGGCACTGGGCAGTGTTAGCTGGTCTGGAAACCAAAGGTTTTAATTTCTAGACTGTGTATCGAGATGATGGATTAGAACTCGTTCTAGACCAAGCCAGACGACTGAAGGGGGAACAATTCCTAACCCACAACCGTAGAGCAAAGGTTCTCAAACTGTGGAGCATGGAATATATTGTGGGGCAGCATGAGAAGCCACAGCAGAGAGCAGCGCTCCTTTCCAGGTGCCCAGCTTCGAAGGCAGCGCTGCCCCCAGCAGCAGCGCAGAAGTAAGGATGGCAGCGTATGGTGTTGCCACTCTTACTTCTCCGCTGCTGCTGGCGGTAGTGCTGCCTTCAGAGCTCAGCAGACAGGGAGCTGTGTACTTACATGGCTCTTTGTGACTCAATGCCCGACTGCTGTTCATATTTAGTGAGAGTTGGACGTTGATTTTTGTAAATCGGTGTATGTACTTGTGTGGTGGGGGTGGGGGTGGGGGGGGCGTCAACTACAATGGACACAAAGAAGGGGCTGATCAAATAAGTTTGAGAACCACTGCTGTAAATGCCGCCTTGCTCTGCTGCTGCCCATCCCCATAGAGTGGATCCTCTGACTGTATGAGTCTCCCTTGGTATTTTCAGGTGGGAGTCTGCACTCGCGAAGGAGTGAAGGTGTATCTGGCATGGAGAAGGAAACCCTGTTCCTGCCTCTGGGAGACACAGGTTATGATGATGTGGGACATTGTGACTCTGGGGGATCAATATCAGAACAATGTGATTGGACAAATAACCTTGTGCTGATGTAAAACGCTTCGCCTCTTTCTCTTAGAAAATGCTCCCTCTGTTATGATGGTCCAGAGACAGTCCTTTCCAGTCTGACAGACAAAGCAGGTGTTTCTATAAGATTTGTGTGAAGTTGCAAGAAATACAAGTGTGAGAGGGAAAAGATTCCTAAACTTTCTTTGTATAATTTTCCATTGTTTCAAAGGGGTGGAAGTTTCCTGCTTTTTTATGCCTGTAATTTCTTCATCTTGAATTTGTGCCTTTTTGCATATTAAATCCTTTCTGAAAGTCTTCCCTGTTGTGGAAGTGTTTCTTGCCAGATGAATTGTGCAGTTTCCAGGGTTCATCACAGGGAGAGGTTGAGAAACAACAAACCAGGAGACAAGGGCAGGCCACCTCTGGGTATGGCTGGCTGTTTGATGGGAGGTGGGTTGACACTGAATGTTCTGTCAGGCATGTGGTAAAAGTGAGACACCAGCAAGAGAACATTCTGAGATGAGCAACATGGTTGTTCCTAAACCTAATTTAGATCTGAAACTTTCCCTGAATCCAAGGAGATAAATGGGAAATTCTCTCTGGGTAATTCACACCTGAACTGAAGGAAACGGTAAAAAGAATTTCCCATTAGCGATAAATACAGAGAATGAATATTTCTGCTAGGACAAAAAATAAATTGAATAGAAAATAATGACAAGAGGAGGGTTAATAAGAATCTGGGTTTCCACTGAAGCAATAAGGCTAAAACAAGTAACAAGTCACTGAGTTGTTACTAGAAACCCCAGTAAAACCGATCATTTTCACACAATGGGATATTTATTTCCATGACAATCTACGAATATAGTTTAAAGTCAATGCTGAGCCGAGTACTGACTAGTGGAGAAGCCAGAAGTGCTCTCTGGATGAACCCTCAGTGAAATCAATACCAGAATGCTTGCAGAGTACATCGCTATTTCACAGAAATATCTTTCTTTCCTTCACCACCAATCATGCGTGCAGTTTAGTCACTTCATCTGTAGAAGGATAGAATGAAATGAAATGAAGAGAATAGAATGAAATCGAAATGATGAGAGAAGGAGTTTCCAGTCATCTGCATTCAACAGGGTCAGGGGTCATATGAAGACACAGAAATACAGCAATTTACTTTCGAAAAGAGAAAAATTAAAAAGACGTTACTGAGACATGTCACTGACCCGTGGAGACTGAGGAGGGAAATCTCAGGGGCTGTACTACCCTGTTCCAGGGCAAAGAGAGGAGGAGAACTCCCCGCAAAATGACACATGCAGATCCTGGAGAAAAGGAAAGAGAACAGGGACAGCAGCAGGTGAAGGTGACTGAGTAGGGGATTCCCTTGTATAAGTGGGGGATGTTATACAGATATTGTGATCTGGATCACTTGGGTCCATTCAAACACTGAGCTTTAATAAAATGCAAGGTCATATTTCTGTGACTCGGAAGAGGATTTAGGTGTCATAGCGGACAAACAACTCAGCATGAAATCCCAGTGCCATGCTGTGGCCAAAAGGACCAACGCCATCTTTGGATATTTTCACGGGGTCAACTCCTCCTGGCAGCTCTGGGGATTAGCTCTTGCCAGGCACTACCTTTCTCTGATGGTGTCTCTACCCGTCATCTCTTTCACCCTATGGCCCCTCTCACTCTTCGAGCTGCAGCTTCCTTTGAGTGACCTGGCCAGAGGGCTGAGCCACGAAGGTTCTCCCCTTCCAGGGAATTCAAAGTCCTTGTGGACGAGCTGTCCAGCTGGCATCCCCAGCACCCTGGGCCACTTCCCAGTGGCTGATAGGGAACCCGGGCCTGCCTCTACACTGGCTTCCAGCCATGCAACCCTCACACAAGCATCCAAGGGCTGTATGGTCCTACCCCGTGCTGCAGTTGCCCTGGGCTTCTTACTACCTATCTGGATTCCCCCTTTCTGGCTCCTACGCGTAGGGGCACCTAGGGGGCTCTGCACACTGCCTCCGCCCCAAGCACCACCCCCGCAGCTCAACATTGGCTGGGAAACCGTGGCCAACGGGAGCTGCGGGGGCAGTGCTCCCTGGCTGCCCCTATGGACAGGAGCCAGAGGAGGGACATGTCGCTGTTTCTGGGAGCTGCTTCAGGTAAGTGCGGCTCAGAGCCTGCACCCCTGACCCCCTCCCATGCCCCAACCCGCTGGCCCAGCCCTGATCCCCATCCCGCCCTCTGAAGCCCTCAGTCCCAACCAAGAGCACACTCCTGCACCCCAAACCCCTCATCACCAGCCCCACCCCAGAGCCCGCACCCACAGCCAGAGCCCTTACTCTGCCCCCCCACACCCCAACCCCCTGACCCAGCCCTGATCCCCCTCCTGCTCTCTGAATCCTTTGGTCACAGCCCAGGGCACCCTCCTACACCCCAAATCCCTCATCCCTGGCCCGGCACCAGATCCTGCACCCCCAGCTGGAGCCCTCACCCCCTCTTGCATCCCAACCCACTGACTCAGCCTGGAGCCCCCTCCTGCACTCTGAACTCCTCATTTCTGTCCCCACCCTGGACCCCACACCCTAGCTCCCTGAGCCAGCCTGGTGTAAATGCAAAGTGAGTGAGTGAGGGTGGGGAAAGTGAACGACAGAGTGGGGACGACGACAAGATGGAGTGAGTGGGGGGCAGGGCCTCGGAGAAGGGGGGGCAGGGGACAGGGCAAGAGTGTTCGGTTTTGTGCAAGTAGAAAGTTGGCAGTCCTATTCTTCAGGCACAGCCTGGGAAGTTAATTATCCTGCCTAGCCACTTTAACCCCTCAAGATGTTGTGTGGGGTGGGCACCCAATCACAGATAGATATAGATATAGATAGATATATATAGTGACAAAGTTCCTGCTCTACCTTGGTGGGTCTTGCGCTTATTGGCGGATTTGCTTGCCTTGGAGCTTCACGGCGGCCCTCAGCTTGGCCATTTTTCTGAACCCACAGTCCAGGTCAACTCCTCCTGTGTCTGACCAGGAGTTGGGAGAATTTGGGGGGAACCTGGGCCCACCCTCTACTCCGGCTTCCAACCCAGGGCCCTGTGGAATGCAGCTGTCTAGAGTGCTTCCTGGAACACTTGCTTGCTTTTTTGTTGTTTTTTCTTCTTGCCGTTTACGTGCTGGTTGGCCTCCAGCTTGCCACCAGCACCTGCCCCCCCCACGCCTGCTTTCGGGCGCAGCTATTTGCCTCAGCTGAAACCCCCGGAGGAGGGGGGGAAGATTGCCGATTTTGCTATTCGAAGGGGGGAGTGGAAGCCCCCAGACCCAGCCGTTTTGCTGTCTGTTTGGAATTCCTTTCTTATCTCGGCTCGCCGGAAGCCTTGGTACACAGCCAACAAGCTGGAGAAGAAATCACCCAGGGAAACTACAAATCATTGTGAAGGGGGCCGTAAGACTGAGTAATTTTTTGAATTATACTCTCTTGGGGGGGAGTTTGACAGTGTTTTAATTGCGTTTGTGGCGGCACAGGGGGTGTGGCACGGAGCTGCCCCCCCTATCCATCGGTGCCCCCAACCCCCCCCCACCATTACTACAACTGTCACGGCCCCCCCCGCCGTCTGTCCCTGCTGGCAACCTGCCATCTGCCTTTGGATCCAGCTGTTTTCTTTGAACTTTGCCTTTTGGACCGGACATAACAGCCAACCAAACGAGACTCTTTGGATAAACGTGCGTGGATCTACACCCCTGCCCCCCTGGACTGCTTATCCTACGGCTTGCCCCTATCACCGGACCCTGATTTCTGTTATTCCCCCACTCCCAGTCCAACCCATTTGGCTCCCCCCCCCCGCCCCGCCTGCAGCCCAGCAGGGAGGAGCGGTTAATCTGCTTCCCCCTCCCCACTCTTCCTTCCGGTGTCTCCCCGTCTCTCCCTGCTCACAATGGCGGGGAATGAGAGGGGAGAGGCCCCTCTAATAATATCAGCTGTCCCTCCCCCACCCCCCCACCCAACCCCCAAGGCCCCCCCCCCACTATTGTTAAAATACTTGCCACTGCCCCCGCTGGGGCACCGGCAGCAGGAGGCACCAGGGCGATTACTGCTGCTGCTGTGCCCACCGCCCCCCCCAGATTTTAGGAACCTGCCCCCAGCTGGCCGGAAAGGCCAGGGCGGGAAGAAAGGAAAGGGCCCCGCTAAAACATCTAGGCCCTCCATGGCAGGGGCTGCCCCCACAGCTGTGGCCTCGTCATCGACCGTGGCGCCCCTCCCCGCTGTTCCCTCCACCAGCTCTGCGAATGTCCCTCCCCCGGACCCCAGGACCTATGCCTGGGCGGTGGCAGGCTCCCCCCCGCCTGCCGCCTCGTCATCTCGCCCACCCACTGCCTCCGCTACCATCACCAGCAGCCGGGGCCCCTTCCCCACCTTGACCAGGAGGCACGGTGTCCGTTGCCTCCTGGTGCCCCGCCTCGCCCACGTGGAGACATACGTGCAGGCGTTGGCAAAGGTGGTAGGACCCACAGCTATTGTGGCGGCCTCCAAGATGTATGGGAAGGTCATTTTTTTCTTAGCTTCGGAGGCTGCTGCCCAGGAGGCGGTGGAGAGGGGCCTGGCGGTGGGGGGGGGTGTTCGTCCCCCTAGAGCCGCTAGAAGACCTGGGCGTTCGCCTCGTCCTCACCTCCGTTCCTCCCTTTTTACCCAATGCTGCCCTGTTACCCACTCTCTCCGCCCTGGGGAAACTTGTCTCTGTCATCAGCCCTCTCCCGTTGGGCTGCAAGGACCCCACCCTCCGTCACGTCCTTTCTTTCCACCAGCAGCTTCTACCGCCGGCGGGGGTGCGTGACGGAGAGGCGCTCGAGGGGTCCTTCCTAGTCCCCTACCAGGGAGCCCGCTATCGGGTCTTTTTCTCCACCGGAGAGGCCCGGTGCTACCTCTGCTGCTCAGCGGGGCATGTCCGCAGAGACTGCCCTTTGGCCCGGGGGGGAGGGGCACCCGAGACCCCCGAGACCCGGCAGGACATCGGCCCCGTCGTTGCCGACGCCCCTGGCTGCCCGGCACCTGAAACCAACCCTCCTCCTACTCAATCCATCGCTGCTCCCGTCCGGGCTCAGGAGACTCCTTCCCTACAATGCCCGGGCGAGCAAGGGAGTCCCACCTTTGCTATTACCAATCCGGCAGAGCCTATGGAGGAAGGTGTGGCAAAGATATTACCGGGTATAGGAGAGGGCCCGCCCCAAGGAGAACCCCCCGCCCCTCATGCTGCCTCACCGCTACCCCCCCGAACCCCTGAACCATCGCCTCCGCCCCCCGACACGACCCCTGCTAACCAACCCCCAGACGATGCTATGGAGGGCTGGACCCTAGTCCAGGGGAAGCGAGGCAAGCAGAAGGCTCGAGCTCCGCTGCATCCATCCAACGCGGAAGCCCCCCGGAAGACCAGGAAGGGAGGCACTGATATTGAGCCTTCCGCTACGACCACGAGTGAGATCCATCCGCTGGTGTCGGGAGGGGAAGACAGACTGGCATTGGAGGGCAGAATCCCCCCTCAACGGGAGACCCTCCCCTCCGAGACCCCTGAGGACGCCCCTTCTGCCCGGATACCACCCGAACCCCCCGCGAACCCCGAGGCGACCGCTGAGGCGGGCCCTAGAGGAGAGGCCCCCGGGGTAGCAGGAGTTGCCCTCTCCTCCGTGTATGCGGAGATTGAGGCCCTAGATTTGACCGCGGTCACCCAGGGAGAGGATGATATACTGCCGGCTGGCCTCGAGCTGGGCAACCTCACCCCAGCCCCCCTTTCCCCATGCTCCCCCCCCATAATTGCCTTCCCGGGCGAGCAATCTGCAGAAGGTGGTCCACCACCTGATGCCATGGCTGCCAAGACCACCACGGAGCCAGCACCTAGCATTACTGGGAGCCCCTTCCCTTACCCCTTAACCCTTGACTCTGCTCAGGAGGCACCTTCCTTTAGCTGCTTGCCTCCTGAACCCCAGAGCCTTACCTCTGCCCCTGCCCCCACCCCTGTCCCTGCTCAGTTTACCTCCTCCTGCAATGCAATTGCCGCCCCTGGGGTTATTTTCTTTCCGCCTTTTGCAGATTCCCCGCAGGGAGCAGTCTTTGCACTTTCTAGTCGCGACCCATTAGGAGTTGCAATTTTTCCCCAGCCATCCCCTTCCACCCCAAGGCGTGAAATGGATTTAATAACCCCAGCCTGTCAGACGCCCTGTCGGTGGTCCGCACCCTGCCTACCCGCCTTAGCGGAGCACGAGGCTGTATTAAGAGCCCCACCAGGGAATACCCCGGAAATCGTAACCCCACCCACCCATGAGCTGCGACATGCACTACAGAAGTTCTTAGAACACACCCATGGCGCCTGCAATAGGGTACAGTTGGCTCTCCAGCTATGGGGGGACTTTGATCAAATTTTTCAGGCCACAACGGCCATTATAAAGGAGGGCAGAGGGCAAGGAAAGCACGGTGCTGCTGCCTACGAGCAGGCCCGCGGCTTCCGGAAAGATCTACTCATCCACGGGATGGGACACGGGTTGCTACGAACCCGCCGGGGGCCACGAACACCCCCACCAATGAGAAACCCCCCACCCCCCCAGCCCTCCGCATGACGCCCCTTATTATTGCAATCTTGAACACCAGGGGCTGTAGGATGACTCTCCGCAGGTCCCAGGTACTATCTTACCTTCGGGAAGGGGGGGTACTCTGTAGCTTTCCTGCAGGAGACCCATACGGACCCGACCGTCGAGGACAGGTGGCGGCTGGAGTGGGGGGACGGGGTCTACTTTAGCCACTTCATGACTTGGCAAGCTGGAGTGGCGACCCTGTTCTCCCCCACCCTACGGCCCGAGGTGCTAGGGGTCACTGAGGTCGTGCCGGGCCACCTGCTGCACCTTCGAGTCCGTATGAAGGGGCTCATGGTCAATCTTAAAAAGAAAAGGAGGACTTGTGGTACCTTAGAGACTAACCAATTTATTTGAGCATGAGCTTTCGTGAGCTACAGCTCACTTCATCGGATGCATACTGTGGAAATCGCAGAAGATATTATATACACAGACACCATGAAACAATACCTCCTCCCACCCCACTCTCCTGCTGGTAATAGCTTATCTAAAGTGATCATCAAGTTGGGCCATTTCCAGCACAAATCCAGGTTTTCTCACCCTCCGCCCTCCCACAAACAAACTCACTCTCTTGCTGGTAATAGCCCATCCAAAGTGACCACTGTCTTCACAATGCGTATGATAATCAAGGTGGGCCATTTCCTGCAGAAATCCAGGTTCTCTCACCCCCTCACCCCCCTCCAAAAACCACACACACAAACTCACTCTCCTGCTGGTAATAGCCTATCCAAAGTGACCACTCTCCTTACAACCTGCATGAAAATCAAAGTGGGCCATTTCCAGCACAAATCCAGGTTTTCTCACTCCCCCACCCCCATACTCACACAAACTCACTCTCCTGCTGGTAATAGCTCATCCGAAGTGACCACTTGGAGAGGCTAGCTTCCCAGCCCAACTCTTCTGCCTGTGGCCCCACCCTCTCCCCACTGTCTCCCGCCTCTCTTTGCACAAACTGTGTAGTAAGGTCAAGTCAGCTGCCCTGCTGAATACAACATTAAATATTATAGACTAAATGATGCAGCTCTTCTCTGTTTTACATTTTCTTAATCTGTATTTCTAAGATGATTTTATATTTTAAATGTACTCTTAAGCCTTCATAAAGTAACCATTCCAGACTACTACATATTTAACTCACTGAAACAAAGAGATTATTTTAAATTAATCAGTCACAGAGGTTTAGTGTGTTCATAACAATGTTCATTGCTTTTAGAAAAAGGGAACACTAATGTACTTTGTGTGATCTCCATAACAATAGACATGTTTATGAAATGTCACCAACTTTAAAAAAATATGTTTCTAAAGATTTTAGGCATAACAAAGGATTTTATATCTTACTAAGGTATTGATTTTGCTGGAGGGTTCTCTTAAAACTAGTTCAAGGAATAGAAGTAAAGAAAGGGAAACTCGTTGTCCAGCTATCTGGCAGAAAAGGGGTGTTGTCCCTTTAAGGGCTCTCTTCAACAGGAGGGTGAAGGGAGAAAGGGATGGACAGAAAGGACAGGGAGACTTTGGAAGCAAGTTTTATGTACTATAGTCATTAAAATTAAAATGTGTATTTTAGATAAGGGTGATCTTTTGAAGGATTTATTTTAAAAACTCTGTCTGAAGATCCAAGCATTTAAGGCTAAAAATGAATACTCAGATTTTTGCATCTAAAAATCTATGCAAGGATTTTGTAGAGATGTGATTTTATAATCTTCAGCAACACACTAATGAAATTGTTTGAAAGCATATTTTAAACTAAGGCCCTATAGACTAATGTGTTCTGAGTAAACATTACAGTAATGCAAGACTGTTTTTGTCAGTCAGTTCAGAAACTGACAGTATATACCTGGGGGTTGGCAAATGGCTGTTAAATGGCTTCATTACCACTTGAATGGCTCTTTAACAGTTTCAGTGTTGTGCTAATAGGTCTGGCAGGCTGGAAGGCTTTTTCACTTTTAAGTACTAGATCCCCTTCCGGAAGAAGACTCACCAGGCTGCAGCAGCTAGCTGTGAGAGCCTACAGGAAGGGTCAGAACAGGGATAGCAAGAGGGGGGACACTGAGACCCAGGGGATCCCCACATTTTTGGGTGCCCTACACAGCTGCGTATGCCAAAGGATGGCCCTGCTTATTGGGTCCTTATTAATCACAGTGCCTCATGTGTTTTTCTTCTTCTAGAAGGTTCTCTCATTCAGTAGAGGACCAATCGCGCCACAAATAGGGAACAGCTAGTAGTCAGTGTGAATAGTTTGCAAACATTCCTTGGGATGGAATACCTAAGACCTTCTTTATGAACTGGTGCAGGTAAGCAAATGATACGAAAGCCAAAACTCACCACATTTGGCTTGATAACAAACGTTCAGCAAGATCTATTGCATACCCAGCTTGGTGAAGCAACACAGATGATGTAAATAGTTAGATTGATGCCCTTTCAGTGGACTGGTTCAGAACAGCATGTGAACAGTTGTAAACCAACAAGGGAGAATGACTGGCCCTTAGGCCATGTTGATAGAGGTATTTAGACATTGCTACATTTAGCATTGCAAGGCCTGTGAGTATGTCTATACTGCAGGCTTGCCATGTGTTTTTTCCCATCCCCCCTCCATTCACACTCAAAGTTCTTAAACGTGTTTAGAGGAACATTTAGTCTGTGGTGGTGTGGATGGCTGGTGGCATGAGGCATAGTTTGCATTAAGCCTTTCCCTTACCTGCCCATCCTGACCTCATTTTGAGATAGTCCTCCAATGCCATTCCCACAATTCCCTGTGCCTGTATTTTCCTGCCCTTCTGCTTTCTCACTTCCCGTTCACCCTTTATGCACCAGAAGCTACCTGATGGTTTAGAGACACTCGCTTGGCATTTAACCCTTCATTTTCCACGCTGCCTGTTCTAGGTTCTGCACAGCTTAATCCAGCTCTGCCAAGCAGGCTAGAAGATGTCGACCCTGCTGCATGCTGCTGGCTGGCCGGATGGATGGACCAGAATGGATTGGGTTTTCAAACTATAGAGCTCCCCTCCCTGGGGCAGGGGGGCACAGCAGGGTTAAGAGGCAGCCTTAAGGACCTGACTGATTGGTGAAAGCTCCTCTCACTGGCTGGGTGTCCTGCTCCAGCTTCTGTTTGTAAGGGTCCTTGGACGAGAACCCAGGTCTGCAGAGCCTGGGACAGCTGATGTTCCCACAGTGCCGGGGAGAGGCCCTGCAGTGCCACAGCCAGGGAGCACTGTGGAGAGTAGGGGCTGCAGGAAGTACTGCCCAAGGGAAACAGAATGACAGTACCCTGAGGCCCTATGATTGACCAAGCACCCTATTAAACCCTGGAGTGTGCCCCAGGAAGTTGTCTGGGCCACCGCTCAGACTGTGGGCCTGCTTTGACACCTGACGTCACCTTGATTCCTGATCTCCGGTCTCTGACCCTGGTCTGACTCTTGCCCCTTGCCCCTTGCCTCCTGATTCCAGCTTAGTACTACCTCTGATCTCTAGTATCTGACCCTGACTTTTGCTTATTGAACCTAGTTCTAGTAATTCCTCTCACCCCGGCTCATCAACTACTGTCCCTGATGTGAGGACCCCAGCCGAGCGCTGACTGCTAGGCCAGAGCCCCTATACTCTGGTCCCTTATAGTTTGCCCAGACCTACTTCCACCCCACTCTGCAGAAACCCCTTAACTGCGATATGGAAGAGGCGAATGTGCCGTCACCCATTGCACCCCATGTGGTACGAATCTACAGGATTCAATCACACAACTCCAAACTAAGAACCGTATGATACGGACCCAAGTGGTGCAACTCCTAGAAGAATATCAGACACTCAGTGAGCAGCTACCATGGTCCCAGGAAGAGAATTCCATGCTCCAGGGTCAAGCTGAGCTTGTGCCCTCTGAACAGGGCGCTGCAGTACCACTACCCGAACATTTTGATGTTGGGAGCCACAAGAAGTTCAGGGGGTTCCTGAACCAATGCCGTCTCCTATTCCTGCTCTGCCCTCAAATGTATCATAGAACTAACTGAAAGGGACCTCAAGAGGTCATCTAGCCCAGTCCCCTGCACTCGAGGCAGGACTAATGTCAAGGTTCCTTCCCCACTCTGAACTCCAGGGTACAGATGTGGGGACCTGCATGAAAGACCCCCTAAGCTTCTCACCTTTATGCTACCACCACCAAAGTGTCTAACAAAAATAACAGGGGAAGTGCCCAATTAGAAACATCTCCCCCCCAAAATACCCCCCCCCCCCCCAGCACTACACCCCCTTTCCTGGGGAAGGCTTGATAAAAATCCTCACCAATTTGCATAGGTGAACACAGACCCAAACCCTTGGATCTTAAGAACAATGAAAAAGCAATCAGGATCTTAAAAGAAGAATTTTAATCAAAGAAAAAGTAAAAGAATCACCTCTGTAAAATCAGGATGGTAAATACCTTACAGGGTAATTAGATTCAAAACATAGAGAGTCCCTCTAGGCAAAACCTTAAGTTACAAAAAGACACAAAAACAAGAATATACATCCCATTCAGCACAACTTATTTTATCAGCCATTTAAACAAAACCGAATCTAATGCATATCTAACTAGATTGCTTACTAACTCTTTACAGGAGTTCTGACCTGCATTCCTGCTCTGGTCCCAGCAAAAGCATCACACACACAGACAGGACCCTTTGTTCCCCCCACCCTCCAGCTTTGAAAGTATCTTGCTTCCTCATTGGTCATTTTGGTCAGGTGCCAGCGAGGTTAGCCTAGCTTCTTAACCCTTTACAGGTGAAAGGGTTTTTCCTCTGGCCAGGAGGGATTTAAAGGTGGTTAGCCTTCCCTTTATATTTATGACAGCTAAGTATTATCTAGACCATCCCTGACAGGTGTTTGTCCAACCTGCTCTTAAAAATCCCCAATGATGGAGATTCCACAACCTCCCGAGGCAATTTATTCCAGTGCTTAACCACTCCGACAGTTAGGAACTTTCCCCTAATGTTCAACCTAAACATCCCTTGCTGCAATTTAAGCCCATTGCTTCTTGTCCTATCCTCAGAAGTTAAGAAGAAGAATGTTTCTCCCTCCTCCTTGTAACAGCCTTTTATGTACTTGAAAATTGTTATCATGTCCCCTCTCAGTCTTCTCTTCTCCGGACTAAACAAACCCCATTTTTTTAATCTTCCCTTATAGGTCATGCTTTCTAGATCTTTAATCATTTTTGTTGTTCTTCTCTGGACTTTCTCCAATTTGTCCACATCTTCCCTGAAATGTGGCGCCCAGAATTGGACACAATACTCCAGTTGAGGCTAATCAGCATGGAGTAGAGCAGAAGAATTACTTCTCATGTCTTGCTTACAATACTCCTGATAATACATCCCAGAATGATGTTTGCTTTTTTTGCAACAGTGTTACACTGTATGTATCATTTTTATATTCGAAGTTATGAATATTGGCTGTGTACTTGTTTGATTCTGAGTAGGTTTTAGTGAAGCAGTTGGTCAGCTTCCTGAGAAAAGCCTATTCTCAGTAAGTGCCCAATCAAAAAGCCCTTAAGCCAACAATGAATTTGGAGACATTAATCCATATCTGGGCTTTCCCAGGAATGTGGCTTGGCTGGTAAGGAGCTCAGTCATGCATGGACATGTGACTTGTCCAGGTGACTCCAAAACTCCATTTTGTAGTTGGACTTTACATAGGAGAGAGGAGGGGGTCTCCACCCACAAGAGAAAGTCTATTTAAACCCCTGGGAGACCCCTCCATTTTGTCTTCAGCTTGCTAAACAGAGAGCCTCTCCACCTCCAAAGATACCTGAAAGAAACTGGAACAAAGGACAGTAACTACAGGGGGTGTGAGTGATTGCTGGACCCAGACTAGAAGGAGACTAGTCTGTAAAAGAGAGTTTACTGGAGCTGGTGAAATTTTATCTGTATTCAGTTTGATTAGACATAGACTTGTGCGTTTTATTTTATTTTGCTTGGTAATTCACTTTGTTCTATCTGTTACTACTTGGAACCACTTAAATCCTACTTTCTGAAGTTAATAAAATCACTTTTTACTTTTTAATTAACCCAGAGTATGTATTAATACCTGGGGTGGGGGTGGGGGAGGGAACAGCTGTGCATATCTCTCTATCAGTGTTATAGAGGGTGAAAAAATTATGGGTTTACTCTGTATAAGCTTTATACAGGGTAAAACGGATTTATTTATGGTTTGGACCCCATTAGGAGTTGGGCATCTGAGTGTTAAAGACAGGAACACTTCTGTAAGCTGCTTTCAGTTAAACCTACAGCAGTTAGGGTACGTGATTCAGACTTGGGTCTGGGTTTGCAGCAGGCTAGCGGGTCTGGCTCAAACCAGGCAGGGCACTGAAGTCCTAAGCTGACAGGGCAGGAATGCAGGAGCAGAAGTGGTCTTGGCCCATCAGGTGGCAGCTCCCAGGGGGTTTCTGTGATCCAACCCATCACAGTGTCTCAGTGTTTCCACGATTTCTAAAACACGCATTTTTGTAAGAGATGGTCTCTTCTGCCCAGTGCTGGGACTTATGGGGTGATGGTGCTGTGATCTGATTGACAGAAGGCGGTGGGAGGAGTTCTTAGAGGGGTCACATGACCCTCTTCTGGGCAGTTCATCCCGCCCCAGAACCGGCCCTATTTTGGTCAAATATGTTCTCAGGGCTTGTCCTCTGTGGCCAACTGGTAGAGGGCATTGGGGGGAGTTCTTAGAGGGGTCACACAAACCACTTCCAGATGGGTCACTCCGCCCCAGAACTCTCCCGATTGGTCAAATATATTCTCGGGAATCGTCCCCAGCAGCTGAAACCCCTCCTGGTTGATAGAGGGCAGTGGCAGGAGTTCTAAGAGGGGGTCACATGACCCACTTCTGGACGGAATACCTCACCCTGGATCTCCCCATGATTGGTCAAATTGGCTCTCAGGGCAGTCTTAGGGAAGCGAAACCCATCTTGATTGGTAGAGGGTGGTGGGAGGAGTTCTTAGAGGGGTCACACGACACACTTTGCTTCTGGTCATGTATCTGGCTTGACCCCAAAAGTAATATCCCGGGGGGGGGGGGGGGGACTTCCCATGACAGGTGGTGGGGATAAAGGGGCAGCGCTAATTTTGATTGATGGTAGGGCCCTTATACTTCTTGAGTGCAATTTCCTGTTTTGTCATTAGTATTTGTTTAAGTAGGGGGAGGGTAGAGTGAGGGGGAATGGCAGGATTGGAGCTGAGAGTTTGGTAAAAATAAGGAGAGGGAAGAAAGGGGAAGAGGCACACCTCCTCCCCTGCCAAGCTAGTCACTCACTGTCAAGTGTTTTTTTCCGGAATCATAACAGAGCAGAGTCTCAAGGAGGGATACGAATGAGGATCAGGTGTTGGTTGCACAGATTTTCTCAGGGAGTTTTCTCCATTCAGAAAGGGCAGGATGGGAGAAAATGAAAAATATAAAGAGTTAAAGATGTTCCCCTTAATCCAAGTATTTATAACAGTTCTCTTGAAGAAGAGAAGGAGATAGGTGTGGTGCCAGCCAGTCCTTGTTCTGGGCTATTCCCTTGCTTTGTGCCTGTTCCTTGAATTGTCTGTGTCCCATGAATCAAGTACACTTGTTTCCAAGGAGCCCTCCTCCTGCTGATAGCACTGATGGGCATGGTGTGTGCAGGACCTCCTGCTACTGCAAGAGAGGGTCATGGCCAACTCAGGAAGCCCTAAGCTCTGCCTCTACCACTAAGAATCATGGTCTAGGCCCGCAACCCCAAGGCCGGGGTGAAAGTAACATTAAGCACTTACTGGTATGGGGGCCCAGAGCCAGGGCCCTGGAAGGGGCGGGGCCTTGGGTGGGAGGGGCGGGCTGGGGGTCAGCCTCCCCCAGCCAGCCCATCCATGCTGCCTGGCCTGTGCCACCTGGGTCTCTGATGGTGATTTAAATGTTAAATCGCCGAACCCTGGGGCAGTTGCCCCTTTTGCCCCCTTCCTGTCTGTGGCCTGGGGGGGTGGAGGGAAAGGGGCAATGATGTTAAAGTGCTGCCATGGCTGGCAGCGCTTTAACGTTGGCTGCATACGGGCTGGTATTGGCAGCCACTTTTCACTAGTACGTCGTACCAGGGCACTTTCATCCCTGCCCCAAGGTCAATTAGTAGAAGAACTGTCACTATTTCAGATGCTTCTGAGTAATACTTCTATAAAGCTGATCTGAGTGACACAACCTGGTTTTAGTGACATGTCCTTGTCTGTAATTGGGCATGTCCTATACTGGGAATTGGTCTTGTAATGATCACCTCTGGCACAGGGGATTTCTTCCCTGGTTTGTAAAATAACCAGCCTTGAATGTCTCCCAATTCATGTTTAATATGATATAGAATCTATCAGGGCGAGAAACAGCACGGCTACAGTTTGTGCAGAACTTTTCCTTCCGGCTCCAGAGATTGGGGGTTACCCGATGATCTGAGGCTGTGGTAAACCTGACATCAGGAGGGGGCTCATCACTCATATATGGTGATATTTGTTGCTTTTGAGTTTTATTGGATGTTTTAGCTGCGTAAAGTCACAGATAAAACCACTGATAATAACTAAAAAGGCAGATGGGTTTGCTATTGGTTCCTTCTCGCAGCTGATGCCAGCCTCTGAATCTATATATTTCCCTTTCACTGCTTTGTTGTCACTTGTCAGACACAGAGGAGCCCTGGCAGGTGCTTAGGTGCAGCCAGTGCAGTGAGTGAGGGGACAGCAAGTCCGTCTGGCAATGAAGGGACATCTCTCCACTCTGGTGCTGTGGCTTCTTCTCCTCACAATTCAGGTCATAGCAGGTAAGTCTCCTCTGTGTTTCACCAGGGGAGCTGGGTTAACTGGAACTAGGGTGGTAACTTTTAGAGTCAGCTTTTTACCATCCATGTCTGGCTTGGAGGTTGTGACTTTTCCTTTTGGGATTGGACCTTGCCACTGTTACCAAGGCTTTTGTTACCTTGAGATTGGACTATTGCAGTGACCTCTGTGCGGGGCTGCACCTTAAAACCATTCAGAGAACGAAGCTGGTGCAAATGGCAGCGACTCACTGAGCAGTGCATCTGGCTGGGAGCATGTTACAGCCGTGCTGCAGGGTCTGCACTGGCTGCCCAGCTCTGGGTGGAGGTTAAGGTGTTGGTGATGATTTATAAAGTCCTAAATGGCCTGGGACCAGCCCCTCTGAGGGATCACCTCTCTCCCTATGCTGTATGGCCAGAGCTGTGGTCAGCAGGGTGCCCGAGGTGGTTCCCCCTTTTATAAAGGAGAGGGATGGCTGGCAGGGTGCTCTCTGTGAGGGCTCCAGGACTCTAGAACTTGCTCACCCTTTGGGCCAAAATAGCGCAAATTTGGTGAAGACCTTTTGGGCACACTGGAAAATACACTTGTTTGAGAGGTGGGCGTTGGGAAGGACACAGGCTGTGCATCACATAATGAGAAAGGGGTGGAAGGAGTTTCTGTAGGTGTCTGGCTAGCTGAGTTCCTATTGAAATGGTCACTTTATGCTGCTGGAATTTGTGTGTTATCCAGGCTGTCTGGGTGCCTAGAGCCTTGGCTAGGCGTCACTTTAGTGTTTTAAATCCCAATAAATACATCAATAATTTGGGATCCAACAGAAATGTCTGTTTGGTCCAGAATCGAACAGCTCCAAGGGCCAAGTCCTGGCTCCTCACTCCCCCATTCACTCACTGAAGCCAGTAGAAGTTTTGCATGTGTGAGATGAGCAGGATTTTCCCAAATAAACCCAGAGCTTATTCCTGCCACAGAAGTAGTGAGGGGGTGTGAGGTAGGGTGCAGTGTGCAATACCCTGTGCGTGTGAGGGTACTGGAAGTTCTGCCAGTGCGAAGATTTATGCTGTGGGACCCCTGCCTTCCTCCCTCCCCCAGGGTTTCTGCTGGCACACAGAAGCTTTGAATCCTAGCTGGAGTCTAGAGAAGCCCGACCAGCACAAGCTGCATGGCAGAGGTGCTGCATCAGGGCCTCTCATGGCCACATTGGTTTCATTCCCTCAAGGCCGCCCCTGCCCAGTTCCAGGGCTGCTCTTGTTCCTCCAGCACAGAGGGGGCTGCAGGCTCTTTGCCAAGCTGTGTCCCAGCTCCAGGCAGACGTAACACTAATGGGGGGCCTCGGCCATGTGTTACAGCAGCATGTGCTCATGCAACGCAGGGAGTGAATCTGGCCCAAAGATTCCAGAACTGATTAACAATAGGATTAAAATCGAATGTGGGACCCAGATATGATTTAAATAATACAGTGATTGGAACCTGTTGGGCTGGTATTAATAGGATGAGAATGATCCAGGTGTTTGGCAGGGGAGCGAACTCCTCAGTAGTAGCTGTTTCATGGGAACCCGATGTGCTGCTGCACCAGCTTGAGAAACTGAAGTTGAAGCTGATAATGAGAAATTTCAGTCTAAATTATTGCATTCGAGAAAAAACAGCTATAATGTATATTTCACAGACCGCTCAGTAACTGTGTGGTCATTAGGGACCTGAGACCCTGAAAATCCTGAGCAAACCAAACCATCTAGCAGGTTAGTTGGGATTTATATTTCAAATTCCCAAGAAGCTGAAATATAATGTGCTAGGGTTAGAGCCCATGACAGAGCTGTACGTGACCAAAAAGCAGAGAATTCTGTGGTGACTCCTGGGCGGTCAGACCGGCATTGCAGGAGATGGACAATTGTTGCTTTGTGAGGAATAAATTACTACATGATTGTGGGATAGTGTCATATAGTGATGCCAAGCACATGTTTAGCTCAATGCATTTTTGTTGGATTTATGAGCAAATGTGCATCATCCCCTAGATATTTTTTATTTTCTATGGGAAATTTGAGTTTGCTTCACATGATGCAAACACAGTGATGCAGGGGAGTATACAGGAAAGGGGATATCACCATGTAGCTATTTTCCTTTTTCCTCAGTGTCCCAATCCCCCTCCATTAGCCCTGAACAGAGGCTTGGTCAGTCTTTGCCAGAAGATCGTTGTGCAATGCACCCCATATTTGTCACGGTGATATTATTATAATATGATTATGACATAATTATGATGGATTTTATCCAAGATAAGTCATGTGAGGTGTTGTTGGAAAAGTTATTATTTGCTGAATATGATTATACTATTTGCATGCATTTATTCTTTTTTGTATCTGAAGTTATGAATACTGACTTTGTATCTATAATTCAAATGTAGTTACACCTGAGTAACGCCCACTAGACAAGATGCTGTCAGTCTAGATAGTGGGTGGGAAAGGGCCTATTCAGGTTAATGGGCCATTCAGAAAAACAATAGGCCTTAGGAGAAGCTTATCCTCCAGCTGGTGAGCCTTCCTGAGAACACTCCAGACAGCCTGTAAGTAATGGCTGCTATGACTCTACAAAGACATGTGACCAGGCCACATGATGCTGGACTCCATCTTGGGATGTCAGTATTTTTCCATAAACTGGTCTGGGAACCAAGCTTTGAAACAAAGGGTTTGCGCCATAAGCAAAAGCTATATAAGGCAGGGAGAGACATCATCTGGGGTCTTCACTCCCACACAATAAGACTCCTGGAAACTCCTGAGGAGCAAAGACTGAACTGCGGGAAGTGCTGGACCCAGGCTAAAGGGATTTCTAGCCTGTGTATGAAACACCTGGGGATTCCAAGCTGCAAAGCAAGTGTAGCTTGTGCCTTAAGAATCTGCAGCCTGTTTGTATCATCTCTTAGGGTAAGAATCTGCTAATTCATATCTAATCTATCTAGTATATTAAACTTAGGTTGCATTTTTGTTTATTTGCTAGTTAACTGCTTTGATCTGTTTGCTATCACTTATAATCACGTACAATCTATCTTTTGTAGTTAATAAACTTGTTTTTGTTTTAATCTAAACCAGTGAGCTTTGACTGGAGTGCTTGAGGAAAATCTCTGCTTGGGTACTACAAGTGTGCATTGCTCTCTTCACATTGAGGGAGAGATGGACCGGGTGTTAAACCCATATACTGGCCAGATTTGACCAGGGCAGGATGGTACTGCTCTGGGATCCTAGGCTGGGAAGCTGGTGGTTAGAGAGCCTGTATGTAACTGCAGCTGAGTGTGTCCCTACCTGTATGAAAGCTCGTGAAAGCGCAGGCTGGAGGGCTTTGCAGTTTGTCACAGCAGTACAGTGTGAGAGGGATCCCAAACTGGTGCGTCAGGGGGCTCAGTGATACCCTAGTTCCAGTGGCACCCCGGGGGGAACCCGTCACAATAGTGATTCACCATTATTGATCCACCCCAAATATGTGGGCTCCAGGCAAACATTATACAATACTTTGGGATCCAGGCAAACAAATGAGAAAATATCAGGGATGGACCAAAGCCACAGGTTTCACTCCCAGACTAGGATCTGAATTTACCCAACGTTCAGAATGCTGGGTGGGGTCATTATTCCTAGTTCGGCCCAAGTGGTGCAAGCATATGATAGGTGCAGTATGTAAATGTAATTGTTATCCTGAAAGGTGCTAATGGCTGCCATCACGGGGTCTTGGATCAAAAGCGAATCACAGACATCATGAGAGATAATGGCTGGACCAAGCACACTCTATTAGGCTCAATAGACAGAACCGTCAAAATCCTTTATGTAGTAAAAACATCTGCAGACAGTGGGGGCTATTGCCCAAGGCACTGGCCACATGATCAGGGCAGAGCTAGCCCGGGGTTTCCCTTGTTGCCAATGCAGGGGCCAGGATATTGGTGTTGGACTATGTCTGTTGGAGGGAGAAGCCAGTAGAAGGAGTTGTGAATGCGATCCTAGAAGGGAGCAAAGTACCAAAGCCTGTTGGAGCTCGCTGGAGGTGCAGGCTGGAGATTTCTGAGCATTGACACTGCTGGCTGTTGTTAGGTTCAACTGTATTAAGGGAAACAGAACTCTGTGTGCACTTAGCTTTGTGTCCTTCCACTAGTGAACGTCACTGAGTTAACTCGATTGAAAAAAAAAAACAAATCTTTTTTCCTAGTGCAGACCAGGCCCAAGGGGTTTCCTTTGGGACTGGACTGAACAGAGCAGCACCTAATAACCTTCCCTATGGATTGCAGCAAAGTGACTGTTTTGTATTTACTTGGCATTGAAGGAGCAGGATGGTCTGGCCACGTACTGGTGTGAATTGCACTGTTCTCTGAGCTCCATGGAGGCTCCTTAAACATGGTGTCCCCAGCTCAGCCATCCACTGCTGCAACCAGCCTGTTCCAGGGCTCACAGTGGAACTCTGCATGTTCCTAGCTCCTACTACGCCTAGGTAGCTCCTAGGCATAGTAATGATGCCTGGACTTGCTCCCAGTCTCAGGGACAGTCCTGGGTCTTCAAACCCTACCTGGGGGCCAGTTCTCCCAGGCAATACCCGAGCACTGTGTGGCAGGCAGTGGCCCCACCTCACAGTCCCTGTGAACTGCCTCTCTCCCAGCAGCCAGCTGTGCCTCTCCACAACCCCCAGAAATGCCAACAGCTGTAGAGACAACTGGGGGCAGGGGGTGGAACTCAGAGCTACTGGGAGAAAAGCAGCCTGCAGGGAGTGGGGGCAGAGTCTGCTCCTCATCTGGGGAAGGAGCAGCCTGTATATGCAGGACAGAGAGCCCAGGTAGAAAGGGGAGAAGAGGAGGGGGAAGAGCCCAAGGGAGGCGGCTGGGAAGAGACCAGTGGAAGAGGTAAATGTGTGGAGCAGGTGGGGAGAGGACGCTCCGTTAGGGAGCACAAGGCTGTAATGCCAATTGCCACAGAACAAAAGTTGTGAGGTTAAAAAACCATCCAGTCTCATTTTTCCATCCGTCTTTGGACTTTAGATCCCCCCTCTACTCCTCTGCCAGCACGGGGGTGAGAATCTCAGGCTGAAAAGTCACCCTTTAGTGCACTCAAACTGCACAACTCTCCCTGGCTGCTCAGCTGGAGACTGCGCTTAGCCTCCCCTCACGCCTGAGACGGGGAACTGCCGTCCATTGCCCGGCACTGCCTTTGCTCTCCCCTCCTGGTTCAGTTCCTCTGACAGATGAAGGGCTGGCTGGGAAATAGCTTGACAGCCACTGAGCTAATTCATGCAGCATGGTTCACACTCGCACACAGAACTTCTGTTACTTCTCAGGCGTGAGTTACAGACAGAGATACTGGAGACCTTCACACTGACATCAACCACTCATATCAGCTATAATGTCACTGTAACACAATGGGATTAGTTTTGGCCTTTTGCAAATAGCAACACTTCTCTGAATCCCCCCAATCCCACCCCCATAACTTCTCTGTCTGAGGCTGTTAAGCACTCTCCCCACTATAGAGGCCCCTCCTCTTCCCTTGCCTCCCTCCAGCCTCCTCTTCCAGACCCCCTCCTCCCCTCTCCACCCTCCCTCCTGCACCCTATTACAGTCCACATTCTTCACCCCACTACTCCCTCATATCCCTCTGCTCCAGACCGCCACCTCCCTGCCCCTCCACTCCCCTCACCTCCCTCCTTCCTGCCTCCTTCTCCAGATCCCTCCGCACCCTCACCAGCTCTCCCTCCTACCTCACTCTAGACCCCCTCCTCTCCCTTCCTCCTCACCCAACTTTCCAGACCCCCTCCCTTTCCCTGGTCCCCTGCTTCAGACCCCCCACCCTACACTTTCCACTCCTCCTTTCTGCTGACACAGTCCCCTGAGCCATTCAGGGGAAGCCACGTTCCCTGTGGGCTGAAGTCTCACTGAAAACAGTGGTAGGTGGCAGCCAGCTTTACTCAGGGCCACCTCACTCCCACATGCTGACAGACTGTAAGGAGATGGCGGCATCTCGCTGGCTTCAGCCCCCCTAACAGTGACAGGAGATGGCGCCATTTAGAATAAGGGAAACTCGGTGAGTTGGTGCCTTTTATCGTGTTCTCATGAGACAGGTAAAAACACCCGAAATCACCAGAGTGGGGATAAAATGGCGAGAGCTGCAGCACTGACAGCCCCGAGTGGGAGGCCTTGAGACGGGATCAGGTGGAGTCATGAGGCAGCTCTGGGCAGGTCCCATTCTCCTGGCTCTGGGTGCGGATCCCCTGCTGCCGGGCATGGACTCTGCTGTGCTAACGCTGAGGAGGGGGCTCCCTGCTCGCTCTGACCCTGCTCTGTGTCTCTCTTTGAAGGTGCCGACCAGCTGAGGCTGGCGGATGGAGGCAGCCACTGTGCCGGGAGAGTGGAGGTTAAACACCAGGATCAGTGGGGGACGGTGTGTGATACCAGCTGGGACATGGAAGATGCTGAGGTTGTTTGTAAGCAGCTGGGATGTGGACCTGCTGTCAGTGCCCCTGGCCGGGCTCATTTTGGAGAAGGATCTGGACCAACTTGGCTGATTCTAGTTGATTGTGGTGGTGACGAGTCAGCTCTCTGGGACTGCAATCATGTAGGATGGGCTGCATTCCCGTGCTCTCATTCTCTTGATACTGGAGTGATCTGCTCAGGTAAGAACTCGGCCAACTTGCCCCTGTAGGAAACTCACCATGAGGGAGAAGGGACTGAACACAGTGAGTGACATTCCTGGTGACTCAGAACTGGACTGTGCCCTGCAGTAGGGTCAGGGTGGAACTGACCAGTCTCTCCCTGAGCTCCCTTGGGCAGACTGGGGATGAGCAGGCTGCGCCATCCTCTGCACCACTAGCAGGGGGCAGCTGGGGCAGTTGTTGTGGGGTGTGGTGTTGGCCCCATTAGCAGGTTTGTGGTGATACGTGCCTGGGTACAGCCGCCCAGTGTCTCCCCAGGGCTTCAGCAGCAGCTGCAACCCTGCCTGTGGCTGTGGGAGCTGGGACTGGAGCCAGGGGGGGCGAGTGCTGTGGACCTTTCCCTAGAGTTCCCTGAGGCAGCAGGAGAGGAGCCCTGAGCCTGCACTTGGCAATGGGAGGGGCCAAAACAGCTGGGGGTAGGTGCAGGGGCAAAAACTGGCTATACTGCTCCACATGGCTATGCTCCTTCCCCGAATCCCCCTGCAGGGAACTCCCACATGGTGCGTAGCTCATGGCTCCACAGCCTGCCAGCTGTCTTCCCACGCAGGGTGGGCTAGATTTACCCCCCAGCGCAGTGTCATGGAGACTGCACCTGGATCCCTCTGCACTCTGCATTTGGGAATTAATGTGTATGCATAACCTGGCTTCATCAAAGCGTGTGCAAGTAAAATGCCTGGGAACAGGGGTTTGCACAGCGTGATGAATGCACTGAGAGAAACAGCCCCTGACGCAGGTAAGACTGAGGGTAAGACCATGGATCGCTACAGCTGGCTGAACAGCAATAATGCCTCTTTGTTCTGATTAGCTCAGTTTGCATCTCGCTGCTAGTCCCTGATCACCACCATTGGTGAGGTCACACCTGAGCGCGGGGGTCAGTGCTCTGTGTGTCTCCCCCTCACACCCCACCACTCGCTTACTATCCTCATTGTGGGATCTCCAGAAACTGTCGCGAGTGTTCACCCCAGCTCTGTACCTTCTTGGCCCCGGCTGTGTCAGCACAAAGGGGCCACAGTCACCATAAGCCCCACCCCTTCCCGCGGAAATATGCCTGGCACGGTGGTGGCCTCCTCAACAGGCTCTAAAAGGGAGTAACCCCCAGCACGAGGAGGTGCATTTGTAACATTGACAGACCCTGGTTAGTGGCGGGCAGGACTGACCCTGGGACCTCTGAAGCTTAGTGCTGTGGGCCTCTACTGCATAAGCTAAAAAAAACACCTGCCTATTAACCAAGGCTGTAGCAGACTCATAAAAATCTAGGTGATTTCGGTGCCACTAGAGGGAGATGGAGCACCACACCCATCAGGCATGGGTTACCCATTGGCTCCCTCTCAGTCCCTTTGCCACTGGATGCTTGTAATTTCTTTGAGTTGCTTGTTGATTGTTTTTGGGCTTTCTGGCTCTTTAAGTGGCTTGTTGCTTGTTGGAGTTGTTGCTTGTTTGGGCTTCCCGAATGGCTGCTGCTTTTTTAAAATTTCCTTCTGGAGAGCGTGATGAGCTCCAGGTGGCACGATCCCTCCAACCAAAAGAAAGGATCTGGAGGAGACTGTAGACGGACAGTCCCCAGGGCCAATGGGGAGAGGCCAATGCTCCAGGTCAGCCCGATTGACAAGGCACTACAGGTGAATGAGGGAAGGGAGTCAGGGAACCAAGAGTCAGGGCCAGCAGGTTCAGCACCGGTGCAAGGAGCTACCAGGGCCGAGGGTCTCTTTCTGGGCTTCATTCTGGGTTTCCCACATAAAGTGAGTCCTGCAGCCGCAGTCTCTTAGCCGATCCTGGTGTAACTGACTGAGCTGCACCGTCCTTATTTCCACTGTTTCTGTACCAGAAATGCACAAGTGCAGAGAGGAGCTAATTTACATAATGGGAGGAGCCAAAAGCAGTAACCTGGCAGCCAAAACCCCCATTCCCTGCTGGGCCAGTTCTTGTCTCTTCAGCAGCTCTAGGATCAGAGGCTGTGTGTGCGTGTGTGTGCGTGTGTGTGTGTGTGTTGGAGGGGGGAGGGCACATGACCCAGATTTCTGCCACAGTTTCCCAGCCCCACTCGGTCACATGGTGCAGCCAGGCCCCTACTCCCTGCATGGCGGCTACCAGAACCTGTGAGCTGCAAGCTGTGCCCCACGGGGAGAGGCAGGAGCAACAGACGGGAGCTGCAGGGAGGTGGGCACTGCTTTCTGGGAGGGGAGACTGAGGGCCAGGAGGGGGCCTGTCTGGAGGAGGGGGAATAATTTGAGCTGTTCTGGGGGGTGGTTGAAAGTTTAAATTGTGCCCCTCCACCCCAGGGTGACCAGATAGCAAGTATGAAAAATCGGGACAGAGGTGAGCGGGCAGGGGGCGGGGAGAAATAGGCGCCTATTTAAGAAAAAGGCCCAAATATCAGGACTGTCCCAATAAAATCAGGACACCTGGTCACCCCACTCCACCCCACACTATCAGCAGTTATGGGTTGTCTCTGCCTGGGATTGTAAACCCTGAACTTCTGGACTGTTTCCTGCTGCTTGGGGGATTTGGGAAGTATTCAGAGAGTGCAAAGGAACTTGACCGACTGTCTGGGAATAAGGCAGGCACAAGCAGTTCCCAAGGTAAATGCGGAATAAGCAAAAAGTGGAAACCTACCTGTCTGAGAAACCCTCACTCCAACCATCCCATTTACCTGGTTTCGAATATGTAACTCATCTTGGTACCAAAGCGACCGATGAGCCATATAAATGGAGTGTCCCTTCATGTTTAGTATTAATGACACTAAGCTGGGGGGAGAGGTAGATACACTGGAGGGTAGAGATAGTGTCCAGAGTAACCTAGACAAATTGGAGGATTGGGCCAAAAGAAATCTGATGAGGTTCAACAAGGACAAGTGCAGAGTCCTGCACTTAGGAAGGAAGAATCCCGTGCACCGCTACAGGCTGGGGACTGACTGGCTAAGAGGCAGTTCTGCAGAAAAGGACCTGGGGATTACAGTGGATGAGAAACTGGATATGAGTCAGCAGTGTGCCCTTGTTGCCAAGAAGGCTAACGGCATATTTGGCTGCATTAGTAGGAGCATTGCCGCAGATTGAGGGAAGTGATTATTCCCCTCTATTCGGCACTGATGAGGCCACATCTGGAGTATTGCGTCGAGTTTCAGGGGCCCCAATACAGAAAGGATGTGGACAAATTGGAGAGAGTCCAGTGAAGGGCAACGAAAATTATTAGAGGGCTGGGGTACATGATTTATGAGCAGAGGCTGAGGGAACTGGGCTTGTTTAGTCTGCAGAAGAGAAGAGTGAGGGGGGATTTGATAGCAGCCTTCAACTACCTGAAGGGGGGTTCCAAAGAGGAAGGAGCTGGACTGTTCTCAGTGGTAGCAGATAACAGAACAAGGAGCAATGGTCTCAAGTTGCAGTGCGGGAGGTCTAGGTTGGATATTAGGAAACACTATTTCACTAGGAGGGTGGTGAAACACTGGAATAGGTTACCTAGGAAGGTCGCGGAATCTCCATCCTTAGAGGTTTTTAAGGCCGGGCTTGACAAAGCCCTGGCTGGGATGATTTAGCTGGTGTTGGTCCTGCTTTAAGCAGGGGATTGGATGAGATGACCTCCTGAGGTCTCTTTCAACCCTAATCTTCTACGATTAAAAGCTATTTACCTCATAAATAAAGAATTCTTGCCCTGAACTTAGAGACATTTACACTTAACGAAAATTTCCTCAGCACTTTAAATTTCATGCATGAATGCTCAGTATGTGTTGTTCATTTTAAGTCTTTATCACATATTGGCACCTGTCACGGAGTGTGGGGAGGTCACGGTCCTGCACCCCACTCTTCCTGCGGTTCACCGTGACTCTCAGCCAGCCAGTAAAACGGAAGGTTTATTAGACAACAGGAACACAGTCCCAAGCAGAGCTTGTAGGTACAACCAGGACCCCTCAGTCAGGTCCCTCTGGGGGGCAGAGAGCTTAGACCCCAAACCTGGGGTTCCCTCCATTTCCCCAGCCATCTTCAAACTGAAACTCCACTGCAGCCATCTCCTTCCAGCCTCCCCCTTCTCCTCCTCCAGCCTTTTTCCGTTTCCTGGGCAGAAGGTGTCGCCTATCCCCATCCCCTCCCGGCTCAGGTTACAGGCTCAGGTATCCTCCCTCAAGTAAAGTCACCCCCTGCTATCCCATCCCCCATGCAGACAGTCCCAGTAAAACTGAACGACATTCCCAAGTCAGTCCGCCCCACTCCCTACAGCTACAGCGTCACAGTACCACACCTGGGCCTTGGCAGGTGTCATAGATTGACAGGATCTGTGCTATGCCCCAGCTTTTAAACAGTCCCTTGGAGGAATGCCTTCAGTGTGCCAGACCCCCAAGGGCCACTCTCTTTCTTAAGGTGGGTCACGTGGCCTTAATCCCTCTGTGGCAGGGCAGGGGTATAAACCCCTTGGATGCCCTGATAAAGGGGTGGCTCCTCCCCTGCTTCCCTGCAGGGCAGCCGGGTGCAGGGGCCCAGACACTCAGCAAGGAGCTCAGCTGCAGACCCTAAGGAGGGCAGGCTCAGGGGAATCAGCTGAGCCAAGTGGAGCCAGCTGGGCTGGTGACTGGTAGGAGATATAAGCCCTGAGAAAGGCTCAGTGGGTGGCTAGCCAGGGGAGCAGACAGAGGGACTGCAGCTCTGTCTCTACCGACTAAAGAAAGCCTCAGGGGCCGGAAGACCCAGGGAAGGGTCAGTGTGGGGATTGGTGTTGGGGGAATTGGGGTTGCACTAAGCATTGTAAATGAAAAGACACCGGTGAAACAACTGAAAGAGGCGTTGGGACCCCTTCTTTGACCAGCCTAAGCACAAGAGCACAGGGATGCAAGGCCAGGAACTTGTGCAGACCCTGTGACCGCCTCCCAGACTGAGCCTCTCTGCTCCAGCACTCCTGTTTCACGCTGTGAGCTCTGCCCAGTGAGTCCAACTGAGTTAGACCTCTACTCAGAGACTTTTACGTTCATCAGGGACCAATGTACCTCAGCAAGTATCTGCAGTGACTCCAGGCAGCCTTTTCAGAACACAGCAGGATTTATTAGTCAACTGGAACACGGCATCGGGAAGTCCTATGGTTAGGGTTACCATGCGTCTGGGTTTTCCCAGACATGACCTCTTTTCCTCGTCTGCCAACATCTGTCCGGGTGGATTTTCCAAATAAGAGAAAATGTCCAGGATTTTTCCAGATGTTGCAGCTCAGAAAGAGCCATCTCCACACCCTGATTGGTCCCTCCCCTGGGCATCTGCACCTGCTGGATCCTGCCAGCCCCGGCCCAGCCTGGCCCACCAGGTAAGCAGAGCCACCAAGCACCTCTCAGCTTGGCCGCCTGCCCCACCACAGGACCTCAGAACCTGACCAGGAGCGGTGAGACAATCAGGCCCCAGCTCCCAGCCCAGGGAAGGGGGAGAAGCCCGCAGGGAGACCTTGACTGATGGGCTGGCTCTGCGTCCCAGGCATACACCAGCTGGCCTGCCACCATGACAGGAAGCGCGACACTGACCCCTACCTCGAGAGTGAGGCTTCAGGTACCCCCTCCATCACTCCCCAAATACTCCCTCCCAGTGCACACACACACACCTCCAGGACCCCCCAAATATCTCCTCCAGCACCCCTGACCTGTAATCCCTCTCCAGTGCCCCTCCCCCACTGTATACTCTATTTGGAAACTTGAAATATGGTAACACTGCCATGGATTAGCACAGAGAAGAAGCAAAGGTTAAAATATGGTCCATACTCTCCAAGTCCGGGCTGCCGTGAACCATGCTGCTGTGGACCCATCTTGGTTTCCACTTTTTCTCTGTCTCTTTGTCTCTCAGTCCCAGGTGAGCTCTCATGTCTCCCCAAAGGCCAGCTCTTATCCGAGACTCCTGTCACTGCTCAGTCCATGCTCCTCCTCCTGCCGATTATGGCCAATTATCCATATTGCACCAAAGCAAACACAACACAATTCCCATAGTCTACATGCCAAGCAGCAATCTTGTACCTTCAAGGCAGTACCAGGAGGGGAGCATGAAAATGGACATGCCCCAGGTGAGAACAGCAGAGAGGCCAGCACAGAGCAGATTGAGTAGGGTCCCTGTACACCAGCTTTGCACGTACAACAGTCACTTACACCAAATTTGCCCAGGCTTGCACTGGAGAATATGCACAATATAGATTTTGCTGGCCACTCCCTTTTTTGCTGAGCCACTGTCTAAATTCTCTTTTGGAGCGTGCCTCTTGTCTCACCGAGCCAGCGGGTCTAGTTGCAGCTACAGCGACTTCACTCAGCCACCAATCACCTCAGAGGTGGCAAATGGGTGCAGGGCACTCGTGGTGATGGTAAAGGCCCACTTTACACCATTGCAGCTGCCCACACATAGCCCTATGGAGACCTGAGCCCCTTGCGTGCACGTAGCCCTGCAGTCACTACTAGAGTGAAACATTTCTCACGCTGGTGACCTATTTATCGTCACTGGAGCTCTACGAGTCCCGCCCGAGACAGGAGGCCATTGTTCATTCATTGCAAAGAAGGCCAGATTCTCCTTACTGCCTCTGGAAAGACAGCTGCGTATGTCAGAGGCTGTGGAGTTAAGTTTAAATTCGCTGACAAAAAACTTCATTAACACAGAGTTCATGTTGCCTGGAGGTATCTCGTGCCCTTCTAGGATATCGAGTTGGGAAAACTCAGACCCCTGAAAACCAGGCAATAGAGAGTTATGGTAAATGTCAAGGCAGCCTTAACTCTGCCCCCTGGAGCTGGAACTAGCCACTGGCACTGGGAATTATTTGCCTGTGCTCCAGCTGCAGTCACTGTATTAGGTGCAGCTGTACTGAATGGTGGAGGCATGAGTGGGAGCACTTTGGCAGAGCTGTGACTGTGATATGAGGAGGTCTGGGTCTAAGCCACCCATGTGGTCAAAGGGAAGAGGTGCCTGTGTACCCTGGGGGATCCCACATACCTCATTTCAGCGCTGTGTTCTGCAGGGTGTGTCAGTGGTGGAGCACAGGCATCTTCTTGCCGTGGGGATTGCAGCAGTGAGGTGAGAGATGGAAGCAGTCGGTGTGTTTAATGATGGGTAGGTGAAAGGACAGTGTTCGCTGGAACCCTGTGAGTACAGTTGAAGAGGTTGTAAGGGGGGCAAAGGGGCTGTAAAATGTAACAAGTGTGGGGTTGTTTCTGACTGGGAAGTAGAGTCAGTGTTTGGAGGGCACTGGCCACTGAGGACCCCCCTCTCTGACTGTTAAATGTTTTCATTTTCTTGTTTGCAGATGCTCCCGTGCCAGGCCTTTCCTTTCCCTTGCAATGGCTCCCATTTTACAGTTTGTTTTCTGAATGTGGGTCAGTGTCATGGAGGCACGTCTGAAATGTTTCCCCTTCAGCTAAAATCCCGACCTAGGCACCCAGCCAGAGTAGCTTAGGAGATGCACAGGGGGCAGGGTGTTTATGGGGTCCCTTTCCTAACCGCATAGGGTAACCAGGCAATGGGTTGATCGTCCCAGCTCTCTGATACCCTGTAGACCTGGTGTAGCATAGAGGGATCAGCCAAAAGCATATCTGCCTTACAGAGCACAAAAAATATTGTATTATGGAGGAATTTCCTGTGACTCCGTAGTTAATGTAACAACTATGGGCCCATTATAAGTTTTATTTTTAACTCTTCACTTTTAACTGTTAGTAGGAGTAATAAATTCCTATGCAAAAGGCACAAGAAAGAGTAGAATATTTTCCTTTAGAATTTCAAATGTTTTAACATCTTCCCCTGGCAATGGGAACTAAAGGTAAGTGTTTAATCTTAACGCTCTCTGGATTGTGAGCGGTTCTATGCAAAGTCTCACCATCCTTTTAACATGGGGGACGTGAGGGCAGGGGGGTGTGATATGCATTTCCTAGCATTGTTAAAAAATAAAGATGATGGGCAGGACTTTATAAAAATGAGTTTCATTGCCAATACTTTGAAATTCGGCAGAAAACAGACTGGCCCTTGCAGATGTAAATTCTCTAGCAACAACAGAAACAGCCTAGACTCCACTAGTTGGGAATTCACGGTGCCATTTGTGTTGAGTTCCCTTCATCAATAGCACTACAGTACCCATGCAACAGTCTGTGTACAGTATCCCCTGTGTTTTTGGCCCTCTCGTCAGGACCTGAGGGGAAGAAAGATTTCTCTTCCCTAAGGCCTTTCTGAGACTGGGCTCAGCTAGCCCTGTTCCTCTCTCTTTCCCTACCAGGGGCATCCTTCCTGTGCTTCTTTATCAGATTTGGGCTGATGGGCTACTTGGCTCTTTATCCACCCAGCCTGCGAACCTTCTTATCTAATTACCTCAGTTAGCTTTCTTTGGGGGACTAACTGACATCTAAAAGATCAGTGTCACACTGTCCGGAGGGGTCATGACTGTGAGTTCCTACCTCAGGGCAGATTGTCAGAAAACAGAGTAGACGCTGGAAACTGGTGGTGTGTTCTATCATTAGATTTCACCAGGTCAGTAACAAATTTGAACTCCTGGATTCATAGGCACTGACTCCATGGGAAAAATTAGCAGGACTTAGCACCCACCAGAAGCCAAGCTCCCCCAGCGCCTCCTGCCTGCCGGCGGTTCTGCCAATCAACTCCTCCCGCTCCCTCCCTGTGCCTCCCACCCACCACGATCAGTTGTTCAGCGGCATGCAGGAGGTGCTGAGTGGGAGGGGGAGGAGCAGGAATGGGGCGCGCTCAGATGGGGGAGGGGTAGAAAGGGGCGGGGGGCATTGGGGAAGGGGTGGAGTGGGGGCAGGTCTGGGGGCAGAGAGGGAGTTGAGCATGCCCTGGGGCAACTGGAAGATAACTATAACAGTCTTACCGTGGAGTCACAGACCCTTAGACCAGTAGTGGACAACCTGCACCCTGCAGGCCGCACACAACTGCCTTAGACTCCCCAGAAAAGCTGGACTATGCGATCAAATGGTTACTTACACCAAAAATCACACCACATTCACTTTGCTCCCAAGAGACCAGTCACTTACCCTAGATCAGTTGGTACCCTAGATTTTACACCAAAGACAACTCTGGTAGCCAATTGTATAGTAAACAAACTAAAGATTTATTAGCTAAGAAAAGGAAATAAGAATTATTGAGAGCTTAGAGCAGTAAAATATATGTACAGGTGAGTCACAGTCTATAATTGCAAATGATAGCAGAGATGTAGTCATCTGCCAGTTTCCCAAAAGTCTCTCAGGGCTACCCAGAAGAACTCCGGGAATCTCCGTCTTTTTGTTCACTTATTCCAACCTATTAGAATCCAGACAGTCCAGAGATGAAGGATCTTTTTGTGAAACTGTACGTATAGCTTCTTCTCGGAGAAAACAAGCTGACAGGGTCACTACCCGATGTGGACTCTTCCTCTGATGACAGAGAGTGAGGAATGCATTCAGAGTGTTTGCCTCCGATCATCACACACAATGACCACCTGCTTTGAAATTAGCACTTTTCTGTGAAAGTTCTTCATTTGCATTCCACAAGGCTTCTTTCTCATTCGATAGGTTATTTAGTGACAGGGCTATACACAGTGTAAATGTTTGCTATTGCATTATAACGAGATACAGATAAGTAAGAACAATGCAAATAACATCCTGTTCGTTTTCTTGAGATTAAACACTCGTATATGTTTACACATTTAATAATCAGTTTTATCAATACAAATACACACATGAATTGGCCAGGCTGTGCATTTGTAAGCATTCAATGAGACCTGAGGCTTTGGCATGAGCTGGCACCTGGTCTGCCAATATCACAATAAGACCAGATTACAGACTCTTCTGTTCACTCCCGGCACTCTGTCACAGGGAGACTGTCTTCCTCTATCAGGCCCAGGCAGTGCAGAAAGGAAACCACCTGAATTGAATGGTGAGGAGACAAGAATCAGACCTGAATGAGAGGAGGAGGGTCAATTGGGACAAAGAGCCTGTGGGGTGGCCGGGGGGACAGATGGACATTCTGAGACTGGATACTGGTGGGAAGCGAGAAACTGGGACTGGGAGAGAAAGGGGGAGATGGGAACTGGCTGGGCAAGGGGACTGGGACTGGGAGGAGGGAGGGGGAGGAGACTATTACTGGCTAGGCAGGGTAAATAGAACAAGAGTAGCGGGACAGAGACTGTGACTTGCTGAGCAAGGAGATCGGGAGCTGGGGGAGACTGGGACTGACTGGAGAAGGAGTCTGGGACTGGGAACCAGTGGGAAGGAACTGGGAGTGGGCATCTCAGCTGGAGCTGCACATTTGCAGTGGGAATAAAGTTTGGGTTTGTAACAGGGTGCGTGAAGGGCTGGGATGCCTAGTGGTTGGTGCCCCTGACCTCCAGCCCCTTGTTTTCAAGGTCAATTTGTCTCAGTCTTTTAGGCAGTGGGGTAGGGAAACTCAGGCTCCCCTTCTCCATTGGGTCCCAGCCCAGGGTCCTGCATGCATCTACCCCTGAATAGGGGAGACATCCCAGCAGCAGTGAGTCAAAATCCCCTTCCCAGGGCTACTTCCTACCACTGTCCCTTTTGTTTGGGGCATGGCCCCTCTAGTCCAGTTCGCTGGGTGGCTTGCATCCTATAGTGTCCTCTCGTGGATCTTTGGTGGCACCGTGCTGCAGTCCCAAAGTTTTTCAGATGGGGCAGCCACAGGTTTGGTGAGACTGAGCCCCACAATGTCTCTGGGCTTCAGGAAGCCAGTTACCTCAGTTGCCGGAGGCTCCTAGGTCTCCTCCACAGTCCCCCTTGGCTGGGGAGACAGTGATTACTCCCTGGTGGCTGCCTCCGCTGGTAGGCTAGTGACCCTTCCCCCTCAAGTAGGGAGGCGGATAGCTCCTGCCTCTTCGCCAGTCAGCCCTCAACTGAGTCAGGCTCTCTCCTTTTCTCCCCCAAGGCCTGCCATTGGCTGCAGGTACAGTGGGATGGGGCTAGCTGGGCCCAAAGGCTCCCTTTAACCCCTGCCGTGCTGGCAGGGTAGTTCCACATGCCTGTGCTGAAGGTTGGACAGGAAGATGAGTTTTTCCATGGTCTTTATAGTTATGGCCATTCTTGTCACTAATCCCTGTCTTCCCTGGGTATAGGTGCAGGGCCAGCTCATAGGCCAAACACAGGGTTACTTCCTCAGGCAGTCAGCTATTGACTGTAATGTGAGTTTGCTTTGTCCAGACTGAGTAGAAACAGAACAAAGGACCCAGGATTGGGCCCATTCAGAATTATTCCAGAAATAATCAGTCAGCCATCTACAAACTTCCCTGTGCACTAGATATCACTCAGAACAAACACATCTGGTCACCGTGATTCTGCACCAAGCGATTTTTGAGAGATGCTGTCCTGACTGAATACTCAAAAACTTTCCAAAAAGTGACAGTCATCATCTTATATGCAGTGTTGTTGTAGGTGTGTTAGTCTCAGGATATTAGAGAGACAAGGTGGGTGAGGTAATATCTTTTATTGGACCCATTTCTGTTGGAGAGAGACAAACGTTTGATCTGACAGAGTAGAGCTGTGTGTAAGCTCAGAAGCTTGTCTCTTTCACCAACAGGAGTGGGTCCAATAAAAGATATTACCTCACCCACCTTGTCTCTCTCAACCCCTTCTCGTCCAGCTTTCACTTTTCATTTCTGGTTGGATTAATACCAAACTTTTCCAAAACATTCTCCTCTGCCAAGGTCCTTGCTTCAGTCAGTGCACAGGCTGGACGGTGACAAGGGAATGAATCAGGGATTCACAGTGAAAGGGGCTGTTGTCTGTAGGCCCACAGCCTCATTGGTTGCAGCACTAGCATTGTCATCATTGGCGATCCCTCCATTCCAGGATGATCTCTACCACAGATTTACAGATGGGTCCTGAGACGACTCAGGAATCCGATCCTGGAATCATAGATCTGCCTGCAGTAGGTACAGATGTTTCCTGACGGGTCAGCTTCCTGCTGGGAGAAAGTTCTTTTTCTTTCCTTCCTTCCCTCTCTCTTTTCAACTTCGAGGGCAAGGCACTTCTCCTCAAAGTGGGCCACTGCCTGTTGGAGGATGTGGCATCACTGAGATCGGTTGGTTGCTTGCTCCTCCCAGCTTGTGATGAGTTTTCTTGAGATACGCTTTCAGTGTGTCTTTGTAGGGTTTCCTCTGACTACCATGGGATCTCTGACCATGGATGAGCTGAGAGTAGAGGCCTTGCTTTGGGAGGAGAGAGTCTGGCATCCGCATACAATTTCCAGCCCAGAGGAGTTGGTGAGTGAGGATCTGTCATAAATATAAAGGGAAGCGTAAACCCCTTTAAAATCCCTCCTGGCGAGAGGAAACATCCTCTCACCTGTAAAGGGTTAAGAAGCTAAAGGTAACCTCACTAGCACCTGACCAAAATGACCAATGAGGAGACAAGATACTTTCAAAAGCTGGGAGGAGGGATTAAAACAACGGGTCTGTGTCTGTCTGTGTGATGCTTTTGCTGGAGACAGAACAGGAATGGAGTCTTAGAACTTTTAGTAAGTAATCTAGCTAGGTATGTGTTAGATTATGATTTCTTTAAATGGCTGAGAAAATAGCTGTGCTGAATAGAATGACTATTCCTGTCTGTGTGTCTTTTTTGTAACTTAAGGTTTTGCCTAGAGGGATTCTCTATGTTTTGAATCTAATTACCCTGTAAGGTATCTACCATCCTGATTTTACAGAGGTGATTCCTTTACTTCTATTAAAAGTCTTCTTGTAAGAAAACTGAATGCTTTTTCATTGTTCTAAGATCCAAGGGTTTGGGTCTGTGGTCACCTATGCAAATTGGTGAGGATTTTTACCAAACCTTCCCCAGGAAGTGGGGTGCAAGGGTTGGGAGGATTTTGGGGGGAAAGATGTGTCCAAACTACGTTTCCCAGTAAACCCAGATAAAGTTTGGTGGTGGCAGTGGAAATCCAAGGGCAAAGGGTAAAATTAATTTGTACCTTGGGGAAGTTTTAACGTAAGCTGGTAAAAGTAAGCTTAGGAGGTTTTCATGCAGGTCCCCACATCTGTACCCTAGAGTTTAGAGTGGGGAAGGAACCTTTACAGGATCATTGCTTCAATGCTGGTGACATTTGCTTCAATTAGGATGCTGGTGTTAGTGCAGCGATCTTCCCACTTGATGCAAAGGATCTTCCAGAGGCATCGTGGGCGGTACCTCTCCAGACTCTTGAGGTGCTGTCTATAGGTCACCCAGGTTTTGAATGTAGGAATAATATAAAGGAGTGTAGGAATAATAATCGTCTCATAGACCTGGATCTTGGTTTCCTCCTGTAGGTCACAGTCTGTGAAAATGCACCAGAGCAGTTTCCCAAAGGAAGCACTTGCGCACTGGATCCTGCGCTGGATCTCACTGTCAATTTTTGCATTTTGAGAAAGTTGGCTACCTAGGTAACAGAAGTCCTCAACTCTCTCCAAAGTCTGTCCCTTGATGGTGATTTGTGGTGGCTCATGTGCAAGGCCTTAAGCAGGCTAATGGAGCACTTTAGCTTTCTTGATATGGAGTGAGAGTCATAGGCTTCGGTAATTTTGTGCAAAAAAATCCAGTGTGGACTGAAGGTCATTTTCAGTGTGCGTGACAATGACACAGTCATCAGCGTTTTGAAGAACAGTAATGGACATCCTGAGGACTTTAGACTTTGAGCAGAAATGTCAAAGATTAATAAACAGCCCATCCATTCCATATTGAATGTCAACTCCAGTGGGGAGGAGGTCTTTATCAAGGACCAAATGACTGCTAAATGCATGGAGAACAGGGTTGCGGCAATAAAACATCCTTGCTTCACCCCAGTTTTGACGATGAAAGGATCCATCTCCAGGCCATTACAGAGAACAGTGGCAGTCATCTCACCATGAAGAAGCCTTAGGCCCTTAATACATTTTGGAGGGCAGCCAAATCTGGCCAGCACCTTCCACTGGGCTTCATGATTGACAGAATCGAAGGCCTTTGTCAAATCCATGAAAGCCATGTACAGGTCCTGATTTTGCTCCCAAGACATTTCCTGGATTTTGTGGGCAACGAAGATCATATTGGTTGTCCAGCAGGGTGATCTGAAACTGCACTGAGATTCTGGCAATATTTCCTCAGCAAGGGTAAGTAATCGGTTTAAGAGGCTATGGGCAAGAATTTTCCCTGCTGCAGATAGCAAGTCAATGCCATGATAATTTTCACACTCCAATTTATCTCCTTTCTTAACAATTGTAACAATGTTGGCATTTCTCAAGTCTTCCGGAATCTTCTCATGATACCAAATTTGAAGAAAAATGAATCTCCTGACAACATAGCTCTGAGGATCATTGGAGCACCCAAGCCCCTTCACCGCAAGAAGGTGACGGTCCCCGAAGAGGGGATGCAGCAGTGGCAAGATGTGTAACCAATAAAATTATGCTGAAATTCTGCTCCTGGCTGCTGTGGGCCAGAGTGACACCAGGCACTAGAACGGAGATGAGAGAGACTGTATCCACCTATTGGGCCCAAGCAGGGTGGGGAGGAAGCTACCTGAATTGAATGCAGACTGGGGTGGCAGGGGAAAGTAGATGAGGATAAGGATGCAGGGGGAATATTCTGAGTCTGGAGTCTGGTGGATGGAGAGAAACTGGGACCAGGAGAGAAAGCAGGAGATGGGGACTGGCTGGGCAAGGAGACTGGGACTAGGAGGAGGGGGAAAGAGACTAGGACTGGCTAGGCAGGGCAATTAGGACAGGGAGTGGGTGGGGAGAGACTGTGACGTGCTGAGCAGGGAGCTGGGGGAGACTGGGACTGACTGGGGGAGGAGTCTGGGACTGGGAACCAATGGGGAGGAACTGGAGGTGGGTGAGGAAACAGACCAGATGAGGAACCAGGGTGTCGGGGGAGTCTAAGACTAACTGGGTGACGAGACTGGAATAAGCAGCCAGGGTGGGGTGTGGGAGACTGAGAGCAGATCTACATGAACATTTAGTGCGTGGCAAGCTGGGGTGTAAATCTACCCTGCACTGTCCTGCCATGCACCGAGTGTCCATGTGGACGGTGTGGCTTAGCACTGAGGCCTTGTCTACACTACTGCTTAAGTTGATGTAAGTTAAATCGCTCAGGGGTGTGAAACGCCTCCCTCTCCCACCGAGCAATGTAAATTACATTGACTTAAAGCCGTGTCTGCATCGCACTATGTCAGTGGGAGAGGTGGACTAATTATGTAGACAGAAGAGCGCTCGCCCATCGACGTAAGGCATCTTCTCCAGACGCATTAAATCGGCGCCGCTGCATGGATACAGTGGCACTGATTTAGTGTGGGAGCGAAGAGAAGCCCTAGCAGTTCCCTTGTGTGCTTTGACCTCTCCCATTTCCAAGCACTAGGGAACGGTTAGTGCGCAGCAGCAGGCTCCACACGGACACTGAGTGTGCAGCAGGCTAGTGCGAGGTAAATTTACACCCCAGTTTGACACAAGCTAAGTGTGTGTAGAGAGAAACCCTGAGACTGCGTGAGGCATCCAGGGAGAGAAACAGGGGCTTGGGGAAGACAGGACAACTCAAGGCAGGGATAAGTGTGAGAAACAGATCAGCTGAGGACCCCAGAGGGGAGGGACAGCACAGAGAAAGGGGGGGGGGGAAATTGGCAGGGAAAGCCAGAGGTGAAGTCTAGGACTGGCTTGTCCAGGAGAATGGGCCTGGGGATGAGAAGCTTAAGAAGTGGAGACTGGAACTGGGTAGAGAAGAAGAATTCGACTGGGACACAGAGCAAGGGATGGGGAAGAGACAGGACTGGGACAGGTTGGAGGGGAGGGGGCTGAAGGGGTTAGTCTTAGGGGAACAGTGGAAGAGGGGTCTGTGACCAATAGAGAACACACTTCTCCAGACCTGGAATGGAACCCAGTATCCCTGAGTTTTGCCATTCCCCTGCTGTCAGCAAATATTTGTCAAACCCTCCAAAAAAATCTTCTGATTCTCCTCTAATGCTGGTACACGCAGAGGATGACAACCTACTACTGCTGTCAGTTACGCCATTACCTCAAGTGGCAGAGGTTTGGGTGGCAGATCTAAAGGTTCCAACCCTGCTGACGATCCATGTGGGTGTCAACATGATTCCGCATCTTGGAACTTCTGATTTTTCAGTTTCTTTTTTTAAAAACCTAGGAAATTATGCAGAAAACATTATTTTTAAGGAACATTAATTTTGCAGAGTTGAGCTGTAAAAAATAAGGAAATAGCAGAATTAAAGTTGTCTTTGCAACTCTAGTTTGGCCCACTTGTGCGTATGCATTAAGATACAGTCTTTCATTACCTGATAACATGCTTTTTCCTCCACAGAATAGACAGTGATCTGAATCAGGGCTCTGGCGTGAAGGAGGTGGTTGTCTGTAGGACCCCTGCCTCATTTGTTGCAGAAACTGTGAAGCATGCTGTGTGTGAGGCAGGGGATTGCAGGAAGAGAAAGGAGGGTCTCTTGTTAAGGCAGGTGAATGCTGCCCTGAGGAACTGGATTCTATCCCTGCCTCTGCCACAGAGTTTCTATGTGATGCTTGGCAACTCTCTGAAACCAAATGTTTCACAGGTGATCATTAATTGTGTGTTCCTCATTTTATGGGTGGCCCCCTTGAGACAATGAGCATCCGATTTGAAGAAGAGCTGAGCATGCACTACTGTAAACTGAAGGCAGTGAGAGCTGTGCTAAACAAGCCGAAGTCCTCTCAAAAGCCAGGACGTGGGTATCTCAAGTTGGGCATCCAAAATCAGTGGACGCTTTTGATACTTTTGGCCATAGAGTGTCTCTGGGCTTTGGTTCCCCATGTGTAAAACACTTCCTTACCTCCCAGGTGTTGTCAGTTGTTGGCTGTGCGTGTTTTCTCTCTCTGTGTGTTTTCAGCTCTGCGCAGATAGCTGACGCAGCAGGCCTCAACCAAAACTGTTCAAGAAGACCACAGACTCGGTTCAGTGGCGAAGGCGCTCGTTCAGGTTTATTGCTGACAAAGGACGGTACTAGCTCCCCGGATCAATGTCTACAGTTACATTGGCACATGTAGGCCCCTTACAATGGGCTTGGCTCAGTGAATGGCGAGACTTTCCACTCCCCAGTCAGCCCCTGCACCCAGGCCAGAAAAAGACCCCCCCCCTCCGTGACCTCTCTTTTGTACTGTGATAAAATCAAGTTACTCATTGTTCCTCTGATGTGGCTATTAACCACCCTTGACCTTGTCCATGTTGGTTTGACCAAAATCTCTCTCTCCCTCACCCTGTCACCCCGACCTTATCTTTAGGAGGGAGAATTTTTTTTCCTTTCATCATCTTTGGGGAGTGTGTTTACACCATAACCCTGTGTCAGGGTGTTCTGGTACCACCCTTCTGGAATGTGTTTATGCAAGTGCAAGTGCCTAGTACTTCTCATGAGTGTTTGTGTTTTTGCAACACCAACCATGCTTTTCCCAGGTTCATGTACTGGACAATGAACCTGCACGCACAGTCACAAAAGGGACTAATGAAGGTTTCACAGGCAAGTACAAGTCTGGCATTCTGAATGTTTGAGTGCTTCACTTTGTAAACTTTAACTTTCTTTCTGATTCATAGCTGTATAGATTTTAAGGCCAGAAGGGAGCATTAGATCTAGTCTGACCTCCTGGGTAAGAAAAACTATAGAATTTAAACAAATTACTCCTGTACTTCATCTGAACTTGTGTTTGGCTGAAGCATATCTTCCAGAAAGGCACCCAATTTTGTTCTGAATACTTCAGGAGGTGGAGAATGTTCTGCTTTCTTTGGTAGTTTGTTCCAATGTTTCATCAGTATTACTGTGAAAAATGTATGCCTTGCCTCTAATAGGAATGTATCTGTCTTTAACTTCCATCCGTTGGTTCTTGTTATGCGTTTCCCCACTAGATTGAGAAGACCTTTAGTATGCAGTGTTTTGTCCATGTGAAAGTATCTATACACTGAAATCAAGACACGTCTAGGTCATCTTTTTGATAAGCTAAAGATTTGATAAGATTGACCTCCTTTAATCTCTCACTGCAGAGCACATTTTCAAGCCCTGGAATCATTATTGTGGATCTTCTCTGCACCCATTCCATTTTTTTAACATTCTTCTTACAATGTGGACACTAAAAGCAGATGCAGTGTCTGTCTCCCCGGTGCTGTACACAGAGGAAAAATCACCTCCCTACTAGAGCTGGTTGGAAATTATTTGGCAAACCAGAGTTTCGTTGGAAAATGCCAGTTTGTTGAACTCAACATTTCTCATGAAAGTGAATTGGGGTTCAATGAACTTTCTCAAAACCACAAGCAGGGTCTGGTTGAAATGTCCATGGTTCCCTGCCAGGTTCCCTGGTGGCTCCTGTTAGTTCTGCTGTGCAGATTGTCCTCGGGCTGTGTCAAGATTCCTTCTCATCTCTGAACTCTAGGGTACAGATGTGGGGACCTGCATGAAAACCTCCTAAGCTTATTTTTACCACCTTAGGTTAAAATTTCCCCAAGGTACCAACTATTTTACCCTTTGCCCTTGGACTTCCACTGCCACCACCAAACATTTATCTAGGTTTATTTATTAGGAAACCGTTGTGTCTATTCAGCACAGCTATTTTCTCAGCCATTTAAGAAATCATAATCTAAGACATACCAGGCTAGATTATTTACTAAGTTCTAAGACTCCATTCCTGTTCTGTCCCCGGCAAAAGCATCACCCAGACAGACACAGACCCTTTGTTTTTTCTCCCTCCTCCCAGCTTTTGAAAGGATCTTGTCTCCTCATTGGTCATTTTGGTCAGGTGCCAGCGAGGTTATCCTAGCTTTTTAACCCTTTACAGGTGAAAGGATTTTTCCTCTGGCCAGGAGGGATTTTAAAGGTGATTACCCTTCCCTTTATATTTATGACACGCCCCCCAAATCACAGCTAGGGTGAAACGCTGGCTGGGATTTCTTCCTGGAGCGCTAGGAAAAACAGAGTTAATAAGACACATGCACCTCTAAATATACTACCAAGTACATAAAGACTAACAATATTTTCCACATCTCAAGGACGATTTTAACCAGTTGATTCTGGGAAACTTTCACGGGAGAGTGCATCAGCCACTTTGTTAGAAGCTCCTGAGATGTGTTGGATGTCGAAATCAAAATCTTGGAGAGCTAAACTCCACTGAATAAGTTTTTTGTTATTTCCCATGGCGGTATGAAGCCACTGTAGCGCAGGCATGGTCGGTTTGCAGGTGGAAACGCCGTCCCCAAACATATGGGCGTAGCTTTTCCAGAGCGTAGACAATGGCGTAACATTCTTTTTCACTGACTGACCAGTTGCTTTCCCACTCAGACAGCTTCTTGCTGAGAAACACTACAGGGTGGAATTCTTGATGCGGTCCTTTCTGCATTAAAACTGCTTCCACACCACGCTCGGACACACCTGTGGTTACTAGGAACGGTTTGTCAAAGTCTGGGGCCCTTAGTACAGGGTCAGACATGAGTGTCGCTTTAAGGTAGTTAAAGGCCTTCTGACACTCTTCGGTCCACTGAACGGCATTTGGCTGTTTCTTTTTGGTTAGGTCTGTCAGTGGGGCGGAGATTTGGCTGTATTGCGGTACAAATGGTCTGTAATAACCAGCCAAGCCTAAGAAGGATTGAACCTGGTTCTTTGACTTTGGGACAGGCCACTTTTGTATAGCATCCGCTTTCACTTGTAGGGGGTTGATAGTTCCTTGACCCACCTGGTGTCCAAGGTAAGTCACTTTGTTTAGGCCTATTTGACACTTCTTAGGCTTAACAGTTAGTCCTGCCTCCCTTATGCACTCAGACTTTTTGTAGATGTTCCAGGTGTTCTGCCCAGGAATCCGAAAATATGGCCACATCATCAAGGTAGGCGACTGCATATTCTCCTAATCCTGCTAGGAGACCATCAACAAGTCTTTGGAAGGTGGCGGGTGCATTCCTCAGCCCGAAAGGGAGTACATTAAATTCATACAACGCGACATGTGTGGTGAAGGCTGACCTTTCCTTGGCGGATTCATCTAGCGATACCTGCCAGTACCCCTTGGTTAAGTCCAAGGTAGAGATGAACTGGGCCCGTCCCAGTTTCTCTAATAGTTCATCTGTGCATGGCATTGGATAGTTGCCTGGGCAAGTTACAGCATTTAGCTTACAGTAGTCCACGCAAAAACGTATCTCCCCATCTGGTTTGGGAACTAGAACCACTGGAGATGCCCATGCACTTCCAGAGGGGCGGATTACCCCCATCTGTAACATATCCTGGATCTCCTGGTCTATAGCAGTTTTAGCTTGAGGAGACACCCGGTAAGGTTGGACTTTAATTGGTTGAGCATTACCTGTGTCAATGGAGTGGTATGCGCGTTCAGTCAGTCCTGGGGTGGCTGAGAACGTCAGTGCATAGCTAGTGCACAGCTCCTTGATCTGCTGTCGCTGCATACGCCCAAGGGTCATGGCGAGGTTCACCTCTTCCACACCACCAGCATTTTCCCCTTCGTAGTAGACACCTTTAGGCCACTCAGCGTCATCTCCTCCCTGGGCTGTAAACTGACAAACCTTTAATTCTCTGGAATAAAAGGGCTTTAGAGAATTAATATGGTACACCTTAGGCTTTCGATTGGAGGTGGGGAATGCTATGAGATAATTAACAGCTCCCAGGCACTCCTGGACCGTGAATGGCCCTTCCCACGATGCTTCCATTTTATGGGCCTGGAGCGCCTTTAAGACCATGACCTGGTCCCCTACTTTGAAGGAACGCTCTCTGGCATCTCTCTTTTTGAGCATCCTGTAAGTTTTCTTTAGCAAGGGCTAAAGAGGTTCGGAGGGTGTTTTGTAGGTTGGTTACAAAGTCCAGAATGTTAGTTCCTGGAGAAGATGTAAATCCCTCCCATTGCTGCTTCACCAACTGTAATGGCCCCTTAACCTCACGGCCATATACAAGTTCAAATGGGGAAAACCCTAAACTGGGATGTCGTACAGCTCTGTAGGCAAAAAGCAACTGCTGCAACACTAGGTCCCAATCATTGGAGTGCTCATTTACAAATTTACGTATCATGGCCCCCAAAGTTCCATTAAACTTCTCCACCATGCCATTTGTTTGATGGTGGTAAGGAATGGCAACCAAGTGATTTACGTCATGAGCTTCCCAAAGGTTTTCCATAGTTCCTGCCAGGAATTTAGTCCCTGCATCTGTGAGGATGTCGGAGGGCCAACCTACCCTGGCAAAAATGTCTGCTAGTGCCTGGCACACACTTTTAGCCCTGGTGTTGCTTAGAGCTACTGCTTCCGGCCACCGGGTGGCAAAATCCATGAAAGTCAGTATGTACTGCTTTCCTCTGGGTGTCCTTTTTTGGAAAAGGACCCAGAATATCCACAGCTACTCGCTGAAATGGAACTTCAATGATGGGGAGTGGCTGGAGAGGGGCTTTGACCTGGTCTTGGGGTTTTCCCACTTTTTGGCATACTTCACAAGACCGGACATAGGTAGAAACATCCTTGCCCATTCCCTCCCAGTGGAATGACCCCCCCAAACGGTCTTTGGTTCTGTTCACCCCAGCATGGCCACTAGAGTGATCATGGGCTAAGCTCAAGAGCTTGGCCCGGTATTTAGTTGGAACTACCAATTGTCTCGGAGGATGCCAGTCTTCCTGGTGTCCACCAGAAAGAGTTTCCTTGTATAAAAGTCCTCTTTCTACAACAAACCTGGATCGATTAGAAGAGGTGAGAGGCGGTGGGTTGCTCCGTGGCACCGTCCAAGCTCTCTGGAGGCTTTCATCTGCTTCCTGTTGGGTCTGGAACTGTTCCCTTGATGCTGGAGACATCAGTTCCTCATTGGATTGTGGACCTATACTTGGTCCCTCTGGAAGCGATGTAGGGGATGGGGCTGTTTCCGTTGACTGTGAACCGCTCTCCGCTGGGACACTATGTTGGGGTTCAGGCTCTGGCTGAGCCTCTTGTGTAGGGTTATGGGCTGCTGCCGGTTCAGGTTCGGTGGGGCCCTCTGGTGTTGAGGTTTCAAGTACTGGTTTCAGTGCTGGCAATGGGTCTGGTGCTGGTTGTTCCGCTGGTTCCGGTTCTGGGACTGGTTCAGTCTGGGTCTCTGGGACTGGATCCGCTACTGCTGTTGCAGACATTGGCCTGGGGTCCGGGTCCATCACCTCTGACCGGGTCCTGATAGAAGTTTCCGGAACAGAGCTAGGCCTCACGGCTTGTTTAGCCTGGCTGCGGGTGACTTTTCCCCCCGTCTTGGCCTGCTTCACATGATTGGCCAAATCTTCCCCCAACAGCATGGGGATGGGATAATCATCACAGACTGCAAAAGTCCACGTTCCTGACCAGCCCTTGTACAGGACAGGCACCTTGGCTGTCGGCAAATTGAAAGAGTTGGACTTGAAGGGTTGAATCGTCACTTGGATCTCTGGGTTGATTAAATTGGGGTCCACTAAGGAAGCACGGATAGCCGACCCTTGTGCTCCAGTGTCCCTCCACGCGGTGACCTTCTTCCCACCCACACTCAGTTTCCTTCTGCTCCAAGGGTATCTGGGAGGTATCTGGGCCTGCGGATCTCTGGTGTGATTCCGGTGCAATGAACTGTAATCTGTTGGGGTTCTTGGGGCAGTTGGCCTTTACATCCCCCGACTCGTTACATTTAAAACATCATCCAGCTGACAGGTCACTGGGCGAGGTGGGTTGCTGGAGAATGGTGTGGTGGGATGAAAAGGGGTCTGGAGGGTTCTTTGGGGGGTAGGTGGGGCCTTGGGCAGCCCCCGGTAATAGGGTGTGGTCTGGGGTTGTCCCTTCTGGTCTCCGCTCCAACTGCAACCAGTTTTCTTCTTCTCTGCCACCTCCACCCATCTGGCTCCAATCTCCCCCGCCTCGATTACATTTTTGGGCTTCCCATCTAGGATGTATCTTCTATTTCCTCAGGAACACCCTCTAAGAACTGTTCCATTTGCATGAGGAAGGGCTCATGGACTTCAGGAAAGCAGACTTCGACTCCCTCAGGGAACAGATGGCCAGGATCCCCTGGGGGACTAACATGAAGGGGAAGGGAGTCCAGGAGAGCTGGCTGTATTTCAAGGAATCCCTGTTGAGGTTACAGGGACAAACCATCCCGATGAGTCGAAAGAATAGTAAATACGGCAGGCGACCAGCTTGGCTTAATGGTGAAATCCTAGCGGATCTTAAACATAAAAAAGAAGCTTACAAGAAGTGGAAGGTTGGACGTATGACCAGGGAAGAGTATAAAAATATTGCTCGGGCATGTAGGAAAGATATCAGGAGAGCCAAATCGCACCTGGAGCTGCAGCTAGCAAGAGATGTCAAGAGTAACAAGAAGGGTTTCTTCAGGTATGTTGGCAACAAGAAGAAAGCCAAGGAAAGTGTGGGCCCCTTACTGAATGAGGGAGGCAACCTAGTGACAGAGGATGTGGAAAAAGCTAATGTACTCAATGCTTTTTTTGCCTCTGTTTTCACTAACAAGGTCAGCTCCCAGACTGCTGCGCTGGGCATCACAAAATGGGGAAGAGATGGCCAGCCCTCTGTGGAGATAGAGGTGGTTAGGGACTATTTAGAAAAGCTGGACGTGCACAAGTCCATGGGGCCGGACGAGTTGCGTCCGAGAGTGCTGAAGGAATTGGCGGCTGTGATTGCAGAGCCCTTGGCCATTATCTTTGAAAACTCGTGGCGAACGGGGGAAGTCCCGGATGATTGGAAAAAGGCTAATGTAGTGCCAATCTTTAAAAAAGGGAAGAAGGAGGATCCTGGGAACTACAGGCCAGTCAGCCTTACCTCAGTCCCTGGAAAAATCATGGAGCAGGTCCTCAAAGAATCAATCCTGAAGCACTTACATGAGAGGAAAGTGATCAGGAACAGTCAGCATGGATTCACCAAGGGAAGGTCATGCCTGACTAATCTAATCGCCTTTTATGATGAGATTACTGGTTCTGTGGATGAAGGGAAAGCAGTGGATGTATTGTTTCTTGACTTTAGCAAAGCTTTTGACACAGTCTCCCACAGTATTCTTGTCAGCAAGTTAAGGAAGTATGGGCTGGATGAATGCACTATAAGGTGGGTAGAAAGCTGGCTAGATTGTCGGGCTCAACGGGTAGTGATCAATGGCTCCATGTCTAGTTGGCAGCCGGTGTCAAGTGGAGTGCCCCAGGGGTCGGTCCTGGGGCCGGTTTTGTTCAATATCTTCATAAATGATCTGGAGGATGGTGTGGATTGCACTCTCAGCAAATTTGCGGATGATACTAAACTGGGAGGAGTGGTAGATACGCTGGAGGGGAGGGATAGGATACAGAAGGACCTAGACAAATTGGAGGATTGGGCCAAAAGAAATCTGATGAGGTTCAATAAGGATAAGTGCAGGGTCCTGCACTTAGGATGGAAGAATCCAATGCACCGCTACAGACTAGGGACCGAATGGCTAGGCAGCAGTTCTGCAGAAAAGGACCTAGGGGTGACAGTGGACGAGAAGCTGGATATGAGTCAGCAGTGTGCCCTTGTTGCCAAGAAGGCCAATGGCATTTTGGGATGTATAAGTAGGGGCATAGCGAGCAGATCGAGGGACGTGATCGTTCCCCTCTATTCGACACTGGTGAGGCCTCATCTGGAGTACTGTGTCCAGTTTTGGGCCCCACACTACAAGAAGTATGTGGATAAATTGGAGAGAGTCCAGCGAAGGGCAACAAAAATGATTAGGGGTCTAGAGCACATGACTTATGAGGAGAGGCTGAGGGAGCTGGGATTGTTTAGTCTGCAGAAGAGAAGAATGAGGGGGGATTTGATAGCTGCTTTCAACTACCTGAAAGGGGGTTCCAAAGAGGATGGCTCTAGACTGTTCTCAATGGTAGCAGATGACAGAACGAGGAGTAATGGTCTCAAGTTGCAATGGGGGAGGTTTAGATTGGATATTAGGAAAAACTTTTTCACTAAGAGGGTGGTGAAACACTGGAATGCGTTACCTAGGGAGGTGGTAGAATCTCCTTCCTTAGAGGTTTTTAAGGTCAGGCTTGACAAAGCCCTGGCTGGGATGATTTAACTGGGAATTGGTCCTGCTTCGAGCAGGGGGTTGGACTAGATGACCTTCTGGGGTCCCTTCCAACCCTGATATTCTATGATTCTATGATTCTATGAAGGGCAACTCTTCTGGAGATTTAACACTTGCTCCTGATATCCAGGCATCCCAATGTTTCACAATGTGGTAGGCATGTCGGGTAAATGACACGTCTGGTTTCCACCTTAGGGCTCTGAACCTCCAATGAGAATGCTCGGGTGTTAGCCCCATTCTGACTCTCACCTTGGTTTTAAAGAGTTCATACTGGTTCATGTGGTCCTTAGGTATTTCAGCCGCCACCTCAGCTAAGAGTCCACTGAGCTGTGGCCTCAGCTCTACCATGTATTGGTCTGTAGAGATGCCGTACCCAAGGCAGGCCCTTTCAAAGTTTTCTAAGAAGGCCTCAGTATCATCGCCTGCCTTGTAGGTGGGGAACTTTCTGGGATGGGAAGTGGTACCTGGAGAAGGATTGCTAGGGTTTGTTGGTATATTCTGCCGAGCCTTTACCTTCTCCATCTCCAAGTCATGCTTCCTCTCTTTTTCCTTCTCCTCCAGTTCTCTGTCCCTTGCCTCCATTTCTTTGTCCCTTGCTTCCATAGCTCTCCTGTGAGCAGCTGCTTGGTGTTGTTCTGCCTCTTTCGCTGCCTCCCTTTCTTTGTCCTTTGCCTCCATTGCTCTCCTGTGAGCAGCTTCTAGGGCTTTTTCGGCTTCTTTCATTGCCTCCAGTTTGGCTAACTCCAATTTGTGTAGTGCCTTGGTGTCTGTCATCTTTACCTCTCTGTTTTTAAGTAACTTTACACCCGAGAGTTAGAAATAAAACAAACAAAACTTGGCTTGTAAAATTTTGCTGTGCTGGAATAGGATACCTATATTCTCTCATAGTGATTGTCAGCCTACAGAAAAATCCCCCCAAAAATTAAAAAAAACCAAACAAACCAAAAACCCTAACACCCCAAAACTAACACTTTTGTCTCCAGGCAAATAGGTAGACAACCCCTCTAGTTGCTCTTATAAAAAAAAAAAAAGCAATGTCAGGTCTGTGAAGACTTGTGAATTTCCTTGCAGGAGGTTAACTACTCTGCCTTCAGGCAAAGAAAACCTGTAATTCACAAAAGACCATTCCCTTTTGTCTGTGCTCTGGCCCCAAAGCAAAGCAAAAAGCCTCCAACTATTCCCAGCTGGAAATCTGCTTTCTAGCAGCCCCAAGGAAAAAAATATTTCCTTTTAAAATCTGTGTTTCTGGTTCAAAAAATCTCAAATTGATCTCAAAATGATTTCAAGTTGATCCCACCACTCTGCCACCACCAAACATTTATCTGGGTTTATTTGTTAAGAAAGGTTTCAGAGTAACAGCCGTGTTAGTCTGTATTCGTAAAAAGAAAAGGAGTACTTGTGGCACCTTAGAGACTAACCAGTTTATTTGAGCATGAGCTTTCGTGAGCTACAGCTCACTTCATCGGATGCATAGCATATCGTGGAAACTGCAGAAGACATTATATACACACAGAGACCATGAAACAAAACTTCCTCCCACCTCACTCCCCCGCTGGCAACAGCTTATCTAAAGTGATCCTCAAGTAGAGCCATTTCCAGCACAAATCCAGGTTTTCTCACCCTTCACACACACATACAAATTCACTCTCCTGCTGGCAACAGCCCATCCCCCTTTGAAACCCCTCTTTATAATGCGCATGATAATCAAGGTGGGTCACCTCCAGCACTAATCCAGGTTTTCTCACTCCCCCCCACACCCCCCCCTTTTTTTTTCCAAAAACCACACACACAAACTCATTCTCCTGCTGGCAACAGCTCATCTTACAATGTGCACAGCAATAATCCAAGTTTAACCAGAACACTGGGGAGGTTTTGCAGGAAAAAAACAAGGGGAGACAGGCTACCTTGCATAATGACTTAGCCACTCCCAGTCTCTATTCAAGCCCAGATTAATAGTATCCAATTTGCAAATGAATTCCAATTCAGCAGTTTCTCGCTGGAGTCTGGATTTGAAGTTTTTTTGCTTTAAGATAGCGACCCTCATGTCTGTGATTGCGTGGCCAGAGAGATTGAAGTGTTCTCCGACTGGTTTATGAATGTTATAATTCTTGACATCTGATTTGTGTCCATTTATTCTTTTACGTAGAGACTGTCCAGTTTGACCAATGTACATGGCAGAGGGGCATTGCTGGCACATGATGGCATATATCACATTGGTGGATGTGCAGGTGAACGAGCCTCTGATAGTGTGGCTGATGTTATTAGGCCCTGTGATGGTGTCCCCTGAATAGATATGTGGGCACAGTTGGCAACGGGCTTTGTTGCAAGGATAGGTTCCTGGGCTAGTGGTTCTGTTGTGTGGTATGTGGTTGTTGGTGAGTATTCGCTTCAGGTTGGGGGGCTGTCTGTAGGCAAGGACTGGCCTTTCTCCCAAGATTTGTGAGAGTGTTGGGTCATCCTTCAGGATAGGTTGTAGATCCTTAATAATGCGTTGGAGGGGTTTTAGTTGGGGGCTGAAGGTGACGGCTAGTGGCGTTCTGTTATTTTCTTTGTTAGGCCTGTCCTGTAGTAGGACACTACGCCACTACGCCACTAGCCGTCACCTTCAGCCCCCAACTAAAACCCCTCCAACGCATTATTAAGGATCTACAACCTATCCTGAAGGATGACCCAACACTCTCACAAATCTTGGGAGAAAGGCCAGTCCTTGCCTACAGACAGCCCCCCAACCTGAAGCGAATACTCACCAACAACCACATACCACACAACAGAACCACTAGCCCAGGAACCTATCCTTGCAACAAAGCCCGTTGCCAACTGTGCCCACATATCTATTCAGGGGACACCATCACAGGGTCTAACAACATCAGCCACACTATCAGAGGCTCGTTCACCTGCACATCCACCAATGTGATATATGCCATCATGTGCCAGCAATGCCCCTCTGCCATGTACATTGGTCAAACTGGACAGTCTCTACGTAAAAGAATAAATGGACACAAATCAGATGTCAAGAATTATAACATTCATAAACCAGTCGGAGAACACTTCAATCTCTCTGGCCACGCAATCACAGACATGAGGGTCGCTATCTTAAAGCAAAAAAACTTCAAATCCAGACTCCAGCGAGAAACTGCTGAATTGGAATTCATTTGCAAATTGGATACTATTAATTTGGGCTTGAATAGAGACTGGGAGTGGCTAAGTCATTATGCAAGGTAGCCTGTCTCCCCTTGTTTTTTTCCTGCAAAACCTCCCCAGTGTTCTGGTTAAACTTGGATTATTGCTGTGCACATTGTAAGATGAGCTGTTGCCAGCAGGAGAATGAGTTTGTGTGTGTGGTTTTTGGAAAAAAAAGGGGGGGTGTGGGGGGGGGGTGAGAAAACCTGGATTAGTGCTGGAGGTGACCCACCTTGATTATCATGCGCATTATAAAGAGGGGTTTCAAAGGGGGATGGGCTGTTGCCAGCAGGAGAGTGAATTTGTATGTGTGTGTGAAGGATGAGAAAACCTGGATTTGTGCTGGAAATGGCTCTACTTGAGGATCACTTTAGATAAGCTGTTGCCAGCGGGGGAGTGAGGTGGGAGGAAGTTTTGTTTCATGGTCTCTGTGTGTATATAATGTCTTCTGCAGTTTCCACGATATGCTATGCATCCGATGAAGTGAGCTGTAGCTCACGAAAGCTCATGCTCAAATAAACTGGTTAGTCTCTAAGGTGCCACAAGTACTCCTTTTTTTGTTAAGAAAGCGTTGTTTGGAAACGTCTTTCCCCCAAAAATCCTCCCAACCCTTGCACCCCACTTCCTGGGGAAGGTTTGGTAAAAATCCTCACCAATTTGCATAGGTGACCACAGACCCAAACCCTTGGATCTTAGAACAATGAAAAAAGCATTCAGTTCTTGAAAAGAAACATTTTAATAGAAGAAACAGTAAAAAGAATCACCTCTGTAAAATCAGGATGGTAAATACCTTACAGGGTAATTAGATTCAAAACATAGAGAATCCCTTTAGGCATAACCTTAAGTTACAAAAAAGACACAGAGACAGGAATAGTCATTCTATTCAGCATAGCTATTTTCTCAGCCATTTAAAGAAATCATAATCTAACACATACCTAGCTAGATTACTTACTAAGTTCTAAGACTCCATTCCTGTTCTGTCCCCGGCAAAAGCATCACCCAGACAGACACAGACCCTTTGTTTTTTCTCCCTCCTCCCAGCTTTTGAAAGTATCTTGTCTCCTCATTGGTCATTTTGGTCAGGTGCCAGCAAGGTTATCCTAGCTTCTTAACCCTTTACAGGTGAGAGGATTTTTCCTCTGGCCAGGAGGGATTTTAGACCCTTCCCTTTATATTTATGACAGGCTGGGTACTCCAGTCTTCTAGGATCTGCAGCTCTGGGGCAGCCCCACCATACAGATTGATCCAGAATTGGAGACCCTAGTCTTTCTAGGGTCTGGGCTCCAGGGCAGCCCTGCAAATGCTTTCGGGCTCTCTGCCATGGGATAGGAACCTGCAAGCCCTGGGAGCCCCAGCTCTAACCAAGGCTCGGCTCAAGGGTCTGCATCAGGGATCCTGGAAGTCCTGGGATGGGTTCCAGTGTCCTAGGGTCTGTGGCTCTGGGGCAGCCCTGCCTTGCAGAATGTCCCGGACTGGGCTATTTGCCTATTTAGGCTGCCAGCTGGCCAAGGAGTCTGGAATCCCAGGGGTCCCCAATCCAGGGCAGGCCACATGATGAGGCTGCCCCAGAGCCCCAGCAGTGGCTCTGAGAAATTGACATGCTTGTCCTGATGTTAACAGTGGTGAAACTCTGCATCTGTTGGGGTTCCTGGGAGCAAATTTCATTTTGGATACACCATGGACTGGAGTTTCCAAAACAAACTTTTAGCCAGATTTCCAATTCACAGGAAATTTTAAAATAGTGACATTTCCTGTACACTGGAAATCCTGCATTTCAGCCAGCTGTCCTCATTGCTCCCCTCTTTATACATCCAAGGATCACCTTCACCGTTTTTGCAGCAGCATCACACTGGGAGCTCACGTTCAGTTCTTTGTCTACTATGACCCCTGCAAAGAACATGGGCTATATCTGTATTTCTGTGACTATTACGTGTACCTCAGTTCCTTTTACTGCTATTTTCACATTTCCTTCAGGGGTTCAAAGGGCATTCACCATCTGAGCTCCCCATATGTCCCAGGATGGCAGACAATGGTTTCATAGAACCCAGTTGCTGGTACTTAACTGACAATACAGGTGTCAGGGCTTTTGAGCTTTTGCATCTGGCCGAGCTGAGCACAAGCCCCCTTCCTTGGGATGGGCCCCTGAGGTGGGAAATCTTAAACAGAGAGCTTGGGAATTGTTAACAGGGGAGCCCTGAGGAACAGAGGGGGTGAGGCAGGGTCTGTAGGGAAGGAGACTGAAACACAATCCCCAGAGGCAGGGGTTCCTTGGATAAGCTGAGTCAGTCCAGGTTTTGAGGGAAAAGCTGAGCTTTAGGTAAGACATAGGCCTGTAGGTCTTCAGTTGCTTTCTTCTTTTCCCTGTGGTTGCTGTGTTCCTATGGATAAATAAAAAATAACACTGTCCTGCATCTGGTACTATTCAATATTTTCATAAATGACTTGGATGATGGAGTAGAGAATACACTGACACAATTTGTGGGTGACTTGAAGCTGAGAGGGGGGTCACAAGCTCTGTGGAAGGCAGAGTTAAAAGTCAAAATCATAGAATCCTAGATTCATAGAATATCAGGGTTGGAAGGGACCTAAGGAGGTCATCTAGTCCAACCCCCTGCTCAAAGCAGGAACAATCCCCAACTAAATCTAAAATTAAAATGATCTAGATAAAATGGAGAATTGGTCTGAAATCAGTAAAATGAATTTCAATAAAGACAAGTGCAAAGCATTAGACTTAGGAAGGAAAAAGCAAATGCAAAAAACCCCAAAATATGGAATAACTGAGTAGGCACCCATTCTGCAGAAAATGATCTCGGGGTAAAAGTGGATCACAGACTGAAATGAGTGATGCTGTTGTGAAAAAGGGAAATGTCATTCTGAATTGTATTAACAAGAATGTCATATGTAAGACATAGGAGGTAATTTTCCCACTCTACTTAGCACTGATGTGGCCTCAGCTGGAGTACTGTGTCCAGTTTTGCTCATCACTGTTTAAGAAAGATAAGGACAAATTGGAGAATGCCCAGAGGAGAGCAACAAACAGAGTAAGAGGTTTAGAAAACATGATCTGTCAGGAAATGTTGAAATAATTGGACATTTTAAGTTTACAGAAGGGAAGACTGAGAGGTGAACTGATAACAGCCTTGAAATAACTGAAAGATTGTTTCTCATTGTTGTTCATATCCACCAAGGGTAGGACTAGACAATCATCTTAGATTTCAGCAAATGAGATTCAAATTAGATATTAAAAAAAACACCTTTCTAACCATAGGGATAATTAAGGACTGGAACAGGGTATGTAGGGAGGTTGTGTAATCCCCATCATTGGTGACTTTGCACAACAAGTTAGACAAACGTCTGTAGGGGTGGCCTAGGTATACTTAAACCTCCCTTGGTGTGAGGAGACGGACTAGATCACCTCTTGAGGTTCCTTCCAAGCCTACATTTCTATTATTCTGTGGTTTTATCAGCTATTCAGACCTGCTGATGTGAAAAAATGTTGATCCCTGATAAAAGCCATTTAACATTCTCCTTAGGTACCAATAGATTGGAGAGAGATTCATCCTCTTCAAAGATATGAATAGACATCCTGCTGCTGTCCAAAACCAGAAATGCGTATTGAACACCTCTGCCTTTTCTGCCTCATTATTAACAATTTTACCATCTCCATTTCTAATGGGCCTATAGCATTGTTAGGATTTGTTTGTTTGTTTGTTCCTAATATACTTTAAAAACTCCTTATTTTTCATAGTTCTCCCACTCATGGATTTTATCCTGATGTCTTTAGCTTCTCTTATCAGTTTTCTTCATATCATAACTTCTAATGTATATTGATTTGCTCTAATTCCCACTATTTCCATTTTTTAAAATATATTGCTGTCAAGGTTCCTTCCCCACTCTGAACTCTAGGGTACAGATGTGGAGACCTGCATGAAAATCTCCTAAGCTTACTTTTACCAGCTTAGGTTAAAACTTCCCCAAGGTACAAACTATTTTACCCTTGGACTTCCACTGCCACCACCAAACTTTATCTGGGTTCCTGAAAAAACATAGTTTGGAAACGTCTTTCCCCCCAAAAATCCTCCCAACCCTTGCACCCCACTTCCTGGGGAAGGTTTGGTAAAAATCCTCACCAATTTGCATAGGTGACCACAGACCCAAACCCTTGGATCTTAGAACAATGAAAAAGCATTCATTTTCCTTAGAAGAAGACTTTTAATAGAAGTAAAGGAATCACCTCTGTAAAATCAGGATGGTAGATACCTTACAGGGTAATTAGATTCAAAACATAGAGAATCCTTCTAGGCAAAACCTTAAGTTACAAAAAAGACACACAGACAGAAATATTCATTCTATTCAGCACAGCTATTTTCTCAGCCATTTAAAGAAATCATAATCTAACACATACCTAGCTAGATTACTTACTAAGTTCTAAGACTCCATTCCTGTTCTGTCTCCGGCAAAAGCATCACACAGACAGACACAGACCCTTTGTTTTTCTCCCTCCTCCCAGCTTTTGAAAGTATCTTGTCTCCTCATTGGTCATTTTAGTCAGGTGCCAGCGAGGTTACCTTTAGCTTCTTAACCCTTTACAGGTGAGAGGATTTTTTCGTCTGGCCAGGAGGGATTTTAAAGGGGTTTACCCTTCCCTTTATATTTATGACAATTGCCTTTTTATTTGTATTTGCTGCCTTCACTTTGCCACTCACCCAGAATGAGCTTTTAGGTAATGTTTTATACCAGTGGAGCACTCCAACTCCCAAAGCCCCCTTTATAATTTTCAGACTTCATTGACTTTCTAGGACACATTAAGCCCCAGCTGGTTGGAGGAGATGGTGCCTGTTCAGGACGTGTGGAGATAAAACATGGAAACAAATGGACCACAGTCTGTGATGCACACTTTGATCTCAAAGTTGCCAACGTTATCTGTAATGAACTACAGTGTGGAATAGCTGTATCTACCCCAGGAGGAGGTCACTTTGGAGAGGGACAAGGGTTGATCTTAACTGAAGAATTCCGGTGTGTGGGGAATGAGTCTCTCCTGTTCCCCTGTCCCAGGATATCACAAGTGAATGAGACATGCTCACACACAAATGATGATCAGACAATCCAGGAAGTTTTTGTAAAATGTAGGGGACAATTTCCTGGTGCAAGTACTGGAGGAACCAACTAGGGGCAGAGCTCTTCTTGACCTGCTACTCACAAACTGGGAAGAATTAGTAGGGGAAGCAAAAGTGGATGGGAACCTTGTAGGCAGTGACCATGAGATGGTTAAGTTCAGGATCCTGACACAAGGAAGAAAGGAAAGCAGCAGAATACGGACCTTGGACTTCAGAAAAGCAGACTTTGACTCCCTCAGGGAGCTGATGGGCAGGATCCCCTGGGAGAATAATATGAGGGGGAAAGTAGTCCAGGAGAGCTGGCTGTATTTTAAAGAAGACTTATTGAGGTTACAGGGACAAACCATCCCGATGTGTCGAAAGAATAGTAAATATGGCAGGTGACCGGTTTGGCTTAAAAGTGAAATCCTTGCTGATCTTAAATACAAAAAAGAAGCTTACAAGAAGTGGAAGATTGGACAAATGACCAGGGAAAAGTATAAAAATATTGCTCGGGGATGCAGGAGTGAAATCAGGAAGGCCAAATCACACCTGGAGTTGCAGCTAGCAAGAGATGTTAAGAGTAACAAGAAGGGTTTCTTCAGGTATGTTAGCAACAAGAAGAAAGTCAAGGAAAGTGTGGGCCCCTTACTGAATGAGGGAAGCAACCTAGTGACAGAGGATGTGGAAAAAGCTAATGTACTCAATCCTTTTTTTGCCTCTGTCTTCACAAACAAGGTCAGCTCCCAGACTACTGCACTGGGCAGCACAGCATGGGGAGGAGGTGACCAGCCCTCTGTGGAGAAAGAAGTGGTTCGGGACTATTTAGAAAAGCTGGACGTGCACAAGTCCATGGGGCCAGATGCGTTGCATCCGAGAGTGCTAAAGGAGTTGGCAGATGTGATTGCAGAGCCATTGGCCATTATCTTTGAAAACTCATGGCAATCGGGGGAAGTCCCGGACGACTGGAAAAAGGCTAATGTAGTGCCCATCTTTAAAAAAGGGAAGAAGGAGGATCCTGGGAACTACAGGCCATTCAGCCTCACCTCAGTCCCTGGAAAAATCATGGAGCAGGTCCTCAAGGAGTCAATTCTGAAGCACTTAGAGGAGAGGAAAGTGATCAGGAACAGTAAGCATGGATTCACCAAGGGCAAGTCATGCCTGACTAATCTAATTTCCTTCTATGATGAGATAACTGGCTCTGTGGATGAAGGGAAAGCAGTGGACGTGTTGTTCCTTGATTTTAGCAAAGCTTTTGACATGGTCTCCCACAGTATTCTTGCCAGCAAGTTAAAGAAGTATGGGCTGGATGAATGGACTCTAAGGTGGATAGAAAGCTGGCTAGATTGTGGGCTCAACAGGTAGTGATCAATGGATCCATGTCTAGTTGGCAACCGGTATGAAGTGGAGTGCCCCAAGGGTCGGTCCTGGGGCCGGTTTTGTTCAATATCTTCATAAATGATCTGGAGGATGGTGTGGATTGCACCCTCAGCAAGTTTGCAGATGACACTAAACTGGGAGGAGAGGTAAATACGCTGGAGGGTAGGGATAGGATACAGAGGGCCCTAGACAAATTAGAGGATTGGGCCAAAAGAAATCTGATGAGGTTCAACAAGGACAAGTGCAGAGTCCTGCACTTACGATGGAAGAATCCCATGCATCGCTACAGACTAGGGACCGAATGGCTCAGCAGCAGTTCTGCAGAAAAGGACCTAGGGGTTACAGTGGATGAGAAGCTGGATATGAGTCAACAGGGTGCCCTTGTTGCCAAGAAGGCCAATGGCATTTTGGGATGTATAAGTATGGGCATTGCCAGCAGATCGAGGGACGTGATCGTTCCCCTCTATTCGACATTGGTGAGGCCTCATCTGGAGTACTGTGTCCAGTTTTGGGCCCCACACAACAAGAAGGATGTGGAAAAATTGGAAAGAGTCCAGAGGAGGGCAACAAAAATGATTAGGGGACTGGAACACATGACTTATGAGGAGAGGCTGAGGGAACTGGGGATGTTTAGTCTACGGAAGAGAAGAATGAGGGGGGATTTGATTGCTGCTTTCAACTACCTGAAAGGGGGTTCCAAAGAGGATGGCTCTAGACTGTTCTCAGTGGTAGCTGATGACAGAACAAGGAGTAATGGTCTCAAGTTGCAGTGGGGGAGATTTAGGTTGGGTATTAGGAAAAACTTTTTCACTAGGAGGGTTGTGAAACACTGGAATGGGTTACCTAGGGAGGTGGTGGAATCTCCTTCCTTAGAAGTTTTTAAGGTCAGGCTTCACAAATCCCTGGCTGGGATGATTTAGTTGGGCATTGGTCCTGCTTTGAGCAGGGGGTTGGACTAGATGAGCTCCTGAGGTCCCTTCCAACTCTGATATTCTATGATTCTATGATGCTGGTGTCATATGGTGTCATAAATATAAAGGGAAGGGTAAACCCCTTTAAAATCCCTCCTGGCCAGAGGAAAAATCCTCACCTGTAAAGGGTTAAGAAGCTAAAGGTAACCTCACTAGCACCTGACCAAAATGACCAATGAGGAGACAAGATACTTTCAAAAGCTAGGAGGAGGGAGAAAAACAAAGGGTCTGTGTCTGTCTGTGTGATGCTTTTGCCGGGGACAGAACAGGAATGGAGTCTTAGAACTTAGTAAGTAATCTAGCTAGGTATGTGTTAGGTTATGATTTCTTTAAATGGCTGAGAAAATAGCTGTGCTGAATAGAATGACTATTCCTGTCTGTGTGTCTTTTTTGTAACTTAAGGTTTTGCATAGAGGGATTCTGTATGTTTGAATCTAATTACCTTGTAAGGTATCTACCATCCTGATTTTACAGAGCTGATTCTTTTTTACTTCTATTAAAAGCTTCTTGTAAGGAAACTGAATGCTTTTTCATTGTTCTAAGATCCAAGGGTTTGGGTCTGTGGTCACCTACGCAAATTGGTGAGGATTTTTACCAAACTTTCCCCAGGAAGTGGGGTGCAAGGGTTGGGAGGATTTTGGGGGGGAAAGACGTTTCCAAACTATGTTTTTTCAGGAACCCAGATAAAGTTTGGTGGTGGCAGTGGAAGTCCAAGGGCAAAGGGTAAAATTAGTTTGTACCTGGGGGAAGTTATATCCTAAACTGGTAAAAGTAAGCTTAGGAGGTTTTCATGCAGGTCCCCACATCTGTACCCTAGAGTTCAGAGTGGGGAAGGAACCTTGACATATGCTCACGTAAGAATTCAGCACAATGTCTTTAAAATCCCAATTCTGTGTATTCCAGATTATAATGAAGCAATGTACTGATCTAACTGTGTAGGGATCTCGGTTTGATCGGGTTGGATCAAAACCCCAAACAAGCCAAGATAATGAGAAAGGGATCAAGTGCCCCTGACTTTCCTTTCTTTTACTATTTGCTGTAAAATATCTTAAATGCTCCCTCTCTAAACCCCTTCTCCCTTCTCCCCTGGGCACACAGGGTTCCGGCTGGTGAACGGCAGCACAGCGTGCTCAGGGAGGGTGGAGATGCAGGCTCTTGGTGCCTGGGGAAACCTCTGTGACTCACGCTGGGATTTACCAGACGCCAACGTTCTCTGTCGTCAGCTCGACTGCGGATTCGCTGTATCAGCCCCAGGAGGAGGGTATTTTGGGAAGGGAACTGGCTCTGTCTGGACAGACACATTTCACTGCAAAGGGACTGAAACCCATTTGAGCCATTGCTCTGTTACTGCCCTGGGGGCCTCTCAGTGCTCCCATGACAATGATGCCAGTGTGATTTGCTCAGGTAAGCGCAAGAGAGATGCTGGATTAAGGACACCTGCCCCTCAGTGTGTGACACTGCCCCAGAGCAGGGGAACCTCAGGACACAGCAAGGGGAGGGGGAGCTAGATCGTAAAGCACAGAAAATATAACAGTAAAATAGATAAAATTTAAGTCAATAATATCATCACAAAAGAACAGTGATGACCCGGGAAAGCCCTGGATTCTCCAGTAAAAACATCAGCAACTCTGTCCTGACATGGGGCAGCGGAGCAGGGGCAGCACTTTGTCCTTCGGGTTACATCAGTGTCACCAATTCATTGGCCCCAGCCTTCTCCAATAGTAATTAGAGGGGGAGCTGGTAGTGACTTCCAATATGGAGCTTGCTTCACACTTTCTATGATAAAATATTCTCGGCACCTTCTTGAGAAGCTCTCCCACCTTCCTTGATTGCTGGAGCCTTTGCAATTTGGGAAGGCGTCAGTGCTGGGGCCAGGGAGGTGCCTTCTCCTCGTGCAGTCAGATTTCTTCCAGGTTTGGCTGAATTATAAACTGCTGAAAATCAGCATTTCCCTTCTCTCACGTGCGTTCCTGGGGGTATATTTGGTAGCCCACCACAGAGAAAGTAGTGCTT
>NC_057849.1:211933929-211948116 GCF_015237465.2 Chelonia mydas | reverse complement strand
ACAATCAGTTGCATACATACAAAATGGGAAATGATGCCGAGGAAGGAGTACTGCGGAAAGGATCCCGAGGTCATAGTGGATCACAAGCTAAATAGGAGTCAACAGTGTAATGCTATTGCATAAAAAGCAACATCATTCTGGGCTGTATTAGCAGGAGTATTGTAAGCAAGACAAGAGAAGTAATTCTGTCGTCACAGGGCACAGGTATAAACTTTTGGGTGCTCTGCTAAAGACCCTCTTCTCCCTGTTTCCTGTAGGGTGGCCGGGTGTGTGGGCCAAGACCCTTAGCAGGGAGCCCAGCTGCAGGCCCTAATGAGGGCAGGCTCAGGGTGATCTGCTGAGCCGAGTGGAACCAGCTGGGTTGATGAGTGGGCAGGCGTATAACCCAGGGAAAAGCTCAGGGAGGGGGATAGCCAGGGAGGAAGATAGGAGGGTTGAGGCTCTGACTCTGCTGGCTGACACAAGCCTCAAAGGCCAGAGGACCCAGTGAGGGGTCGGAGCGGGGACAGGTGTTGGGGGAAGTGGGACTGTACCGCCACTGTAATAAAGAACACGGGTGAAGCACCTGCAAGAGACGTCTGAGACCCTTTCTTTGGCCAGCACAAGCACAGGGCGCAGAGACAAGGAGAAGGAAACTTGGGCCGCCCTGTAACACTGTCCTTTCTGTCCATCCCTTTCTCCCTTCACCCTCCTGTTGAAGAGAGCCCTTAATGGGACAACACCCCTTTCCTGCCAGATAGCTGGACAAACAAGTCTCCCTTTTTTTACTTCGGACTATTTGTTGAACTAGTTTTAAGAGAACCCTCCAGCAAAATCAGTACTTAGTAAGATATAAATCCTTCGTTATGCCAAAATCTTTGGAAACATATTTTTTAAAGTTGGTGACATTTCATAAACATGTCTATCGTTATGGAGATCACACAAAGTACATTAGTGTTCCCTTTTTCTAAAAGCAATGACCTTGTTATGAACACACTAAACCTCTCTGACTGATTAATTTAAAACAATGTCTTTGTTTCAGTGAGTTAAATATGTAGCAATCTGGAATGATTACTTTATGAAGGCTTAAGAGTACATTTAAAATATAAAATCATTTTAGAAATACTGATTAAGGAAATGTAAAACAGAGAAGAGCTGTGTCACGTATTCCATAATATTTAATGTTGTATTCAGCAGGGCAGCTGACTTGCCCTTACTACACAGTTTTTGCAAATAAATCTCTGACAAACTTCAGGGTATATCAAAAAACCCAGGACTGACATTTTTTACTCCAAATTTAGTGCTTTTAATTAGGTACTTTCTGCATGTCCAGGCTTCACCTTCTGGCATACAGTGGCAAACATGCTCCATTTTCTTTAAAAAGAAATTGCAGAAGAGTGTTTTTTTTTCAAATGTTATTTGCTTCATTTGGGTTTTTCAGGGATTTGGCTGGAAGGGGGTGATCAGGGACGGGGAGGGAAGAGAGGCGGGAGACAGGGGGGAGAGGGCGGGGCCTGGGCAGAGCGTGGGTGGGACCTTGGGCAGAGCACGGGTGGAGTATGGGCGGGCCACAGGCAGAAGAGGTGGGCTGGGGAGCTAGCCTCCCCAAGCGGCAGCTTCACCCACCACCCATGACAGCAGGTAAGAGCAGGTCAGCTCCCGCACACCCAATGCTCACTGCAGTCTCCTTAGGCAGGGACCGTATTCACAGAGCGGTATGCGTCGGTGCTGCACATTCTGCATGAGGGAGAGGGTACTGGCGTCTCTGCTGGAAAATGTGACTCTCCGCCCCCATAAGGCAGGCTGGGCGGCTCGGTATCCTTTGCTGCCTCGTCCCTCCTGCCCCCCCTGGGGTTTTGAGCCTGGGTTACCCTCAGGCATAGGGGCACCAGTTTAATAATACTGTGTAGGGGCCCATAAATCCTAAGAATGGCCCTGCCAATAATGTATTTCCAGGACAAATTCATGATATTCATGAGATTGGAAAGTAATTGGGAGAGTCCCAAGCAGTCACCTGAATAGTGACCTGAGCTCGTAAACAACAGCAAATGGAGTTGGAGATGTTTCTCTGAGATGATATGTAAATCTTTTTCCTTATTCAAACAGTTCCACTAGGAAGCCTCCACTTGGGAGAAATTAAGGTCACTGAGGTCACCAGATCTAGTGAATCAAATTTATCCCAAATGCCAAAACTGAGTGAATTCACTCCAAGAGCTGACCATTGATAGCCACATCCAACTGTATGGCGGGATGGTGGTCATCTTGTGTGTATTGTAGATGGAGCGCCGAGCAACCCCTGAGCTGCAGGCTATGGTCAATGTTGCCTGAGCATTTCCATTTGAAAGGGTCCCTTTTCAGCTCCTTATAGCTTTTTATGTTTCAGGCTGAATTCTTCCACGACTGGTCTCTACTTAAGGTGTTTTACATTTGTTTTTAGTGAAAACGAGTCAGCCGTTTGTGAGCACAAAAAGAAAGGATATATTTATACCATTATGAAACAACCCAAAACAAACAAAAAACAATCCCCAAACCACCGTATCTTCACCACCAACAGTACTTCTGGGATATAGTGCAGACACTAGATGTTTAGCAGATGTTGGTTGCAGATGTGCTCTTAGACAGCACAGAGAAAATGTCTGGATTTCGCCTAGTTCTGAGAATTTACAGAATGGATGTGACAGATGTTGCAACCCAAGATATTGCAGTGTTGGGAGGGGGGCGCTATATTGTATTTAATGTATAAATTATGAAAATGTGCAAAACCCATTGCACTGAGATAGGCCAGACAGTTGGAGGCGTAGAATACCGCTCCTTCTAAATGGAAAAGTACCAGATTTAAGATGGATTCCAGTATCAGGTGACATGATCATATGTGCTGTGAGACCCCAGCCTAGATTCTTCCTGGGCTGGCCTGCACATCCCCAGGAAGGTCTGCAAGTAAACAGAGCCATTCAGAACCAATTGTCCTAGTCAATGGAAGCCATCAAGATTCTAAACCACCATTAATGGTCCACACTTTGCATAATTACAATAAGACCTCAGAGTTATACTTCATATTTCTAGCTTCAGATACAAGAATGATACATGCATACACATAGGATGACCACACTCAGTAGATTAGAAGCTTTGTAATGATACCTTACAAGAGACCTTTTGCATGAAGCATATTCCAGTTACATCATATTCACATTCATAAGAATATTTTCATAAAGCATATGGAGTGCATCATCACACCACCCAGGAGCTTTTGGCTGAGTAGTGTTTTACAAAGGGCAGTGGGGGAAGAGAGTTCACTTAGAAACTGAGAACAGACAAGAAGAGTGGGATAGGCAGAAACAAAAGGCAAGAGCGCCAAGCAGTAGTCTGTGAATGAGAAGAATGTGACCCTGGCAAAATCCAAAGAGAGTGTGTAGTCTGGTGTGTCTGTCTATCAGGTGGAGGGCAAAACAGACACCCACACCCAACTTTGTTTTAGCTTTCTGCACAGGCTCTGTTATTCTTCTGCCCCGCAAACACAAGGTATATGGAAAAGTAACAAGAGTGGTAGTCCTGACCTGGACTGATACTGCAGGGTCCTCTACTCTCCAGTAGCTCATGGCTCACAGCCCTCCCTTCGCCTCAGGGGGACCACAGAGCTGGCCTGCCAGCCTGCCCTGCTGTTGTTTAGGAAAACGTTTGTCTGTCCTGGTGCCCCCGTCTTACAGACCTGGCTCCTCACTTATATCTTCCAGCTGGACATGGGAGACACTCATTAACTACTGCTTATCTAGATCAGCTGGTTCCCAACATCTGCTGCTCGGCTTCTGCTTAGGCCAGGCCTAGCTGCTCCCTGGCTCCTCAGCCCCGAAAAGGGCAGACTGCCCTGCTACAGGCCTCCCCCTGGAATGGACTTGGAGACTTCTCTTGATCTTACCAGTCCCTCCCCCATCTCATGAAAAAAGTCCTCATTCATATGCATGGCACCGGCTCGATGGCGAAGTGTGAACACATCAGGATGCGGAGCCAAGTACCACGGGACAACCTGGGGTTTGTGGCTCTCCTGGCATGCAGCCATTTTCAAGGTGAATGGTCTATGATGAGAGTCAAATAAATAATATCTAAGGTCTTTGGTGACCCACTTTACCACAAGGCATTATTTCTCTATCACTGTGTATTTTTGTTCTTGGGGCAGCAACTTTTTTCTCAAGTGCAAAATGGGTGGTCTCTGTCCTCCAATTCCTGTGAGAGTGCAGCCCCCAGGCCCCATTCCAATGCACCCATTTGTGAGATGAACTCTTTATTAAGGTCTGGTCTGTGAAGTACCAGGGCACTGCAGAGAATTTGCTTTATTTCACCATACGCAGCCACATACGCAGAGGTTCCCAGCATCTTTTGGGGTGCCTGGCTGCACAATAGCTACGCCAGTGGGGCTATAATCATAGCAACATGGGGTATGAAGCACTGGTGGCTCCTAGCCAACCCCTGGAAAGATTTTATTTGCCACTTTGTGGTGGGGACAGGACATTCTATGAGGGCCTTAACCTTCGCTATTAAGGGTTAGATCCTCCCATTCCCCAGTGTATAGTTGAGGTATTTCATTTCCGTGCAGCCAGATTGGCACTTGGCCGGGTCGGCTGTGAGACTCACAGCTCAAAGGGATGGGAGTACAGGAACTCCTCACTTAACCTTTTAGTTACGTTCCTGAAAAATGCGACTTGAAGTGAAACGATGTTAAGCGAATCCAATTTCCCCATAAAAATGAATGTAAATTGGGGGGTTAAGTTCCAGGGAATTTTTTTTTGCCATACAATACAGTACTATAGTTGGGAGGTCCTCCGCCTTACCCCACACAGGCACAGCCCACTGGCACTGGAGATGAGGCAGGCAAGGAGGCTGAAGGTGCTGTAGGCTAGGAGAAGCATGTTGAACAGGAGCAGCTTCCCCTACTCTGCAAGCACCAGTGGCGGGCAGCTCAACCCTTGGCCCGCCCACTCCACCCCTAGCCCCAAGCCCCCACCATTAATCTGCCTCTTCATTCCTCACTCCACGTCCTTGCTTCTCCTCCTTCCCTCCCCTTCCTCCTGCCCGTGGCAATCAGCTGGCTTGTGGCATGCAGGAGGGAGTGGGGAAGAGCGAGAACATGGCGCGCAGGCTCCCCCTCCCTCCCCTGCCTCCTGAACACTGCAAGCCAGCTGATTGCCACGGGCAGGAGGCGGGGGAAGGTGCTGATCCGCAGGGTCTGCCAGCTGGTGGGAGGTGCTGTGGGGGGGCATATGGGAGGTGATGGGGGGCTGCCAGCTGTAGACAAAGCAGACGGCCAAATAACCATAGAGCAAAGCATTGCACAAACTTAAAATGGAGCATGTTCTGTAATGGAGCAGGGACGTAAGATCGAAATAACGTTAAGTGAGAGGACATTAAGTGGGCAGTTACTGTATTGCACCGACACAATTTGAGTGCTACTGCCCAGGTGGTGGAATAGATCATTAGCATCATCTAAGGCCATGTCTACATGTTTTGTTGGCAAAACTTTTGTTGCTCAGGGATGTGAAAACACCGTCCGGCCCCCCATCCCCCTAGGGTGACAAAAGTTTTGCCTGGCTATAAGCTCTCATGTCACTCGTGTCTCCCTCCAACACAGCTACCACAGCTTCTTGAGCTGGTTTTATTAAGTCGACAGGAGAGCTCTCTCCGATCAGCATAACAAGGCTACACGGATGCTTTTACAGCACCACAGCTGAATCGGTACAACTGTGCTGCTGTAAGCTTGTAAGTGCAGACACGGCCTACGTATGCAGTGCCATATGCTTTGTGGGGCAGAAGTACTTTATCCATGAGTCTGTGAAGTGTCACAAGGAGCTCCATTGAGCCTGAATGAAAAGGTCTGGAAGTGGTACAGCCCATAGGGCAGTGGTGAATGCAGTTAACTCCTTGGAGTCAGGTGACAAGGGGATTTCCCAATAGCCCTTTGTAAGGCTGAGAGCGGTGATGTAATGAGCTTTCCCCAGGCCTTCAGGTATCTCGCTGATCCAGGGCTATAGGATGGCATCAAACTTTGACACTGCATTTAATTTGTGAAAATTCAATGTGAAGGTGAATGCTGTGGTCTGGCTTAGGGACCAGCACAACTGGGCTGCACCACTTGCTCTTTGATTCCTCAAATACACCCATTTGCAACACAATTTGTAATTCCTTCTTGGCTGTGTCCCTTACCCGCTCCTGTACCTGGAAGCAGCCCTTGTGGACATAGCTCTCAGATTTCAGATGTATAGGGGTTCGACTAGGTGGGTCCACCTTGGTTTAGTCGTAAGGACATTTGTGAAACGCTTGACCAATTCTCTGGCCTCCTCCTGGTGGACCAGGGACAGGTTTTCCCCAAGAGGCATCTCTGTGCACAACCCGGTCTCTGACCCCTGGGGACCCAATTTTGCCTCTGGTGTTGGGATGTGGGCAAGACATTCCTTCTGGGCCCTCCAGGATTTTAGAAGCTTGGCATGATATATTTGGGACCCCCGGTGCTTGCCCACCAATGGAAACTTGTAGCTCACCCCACACGATCGCAAAAGGCCCTTGCCCCTTTCCCAGCAGTTTGCGTTCTGCAGAGGCAGCAGCAGGAGAACCCCATCCCCCGGCTGGCAGACCCAGAGGCGGGTGTTTCTATTGCACTCTTGTTCCTGGGAGTGCTGCGACTCTCTCAGCTTCTCCCTGGCAAAGCCCACAACCAGATCCAATCTCTCTCTCAACTTGAGGACACGGTGGATTACGCTCTGGCTAGATGTACCTTGTTCCTGACAAGACTCCTGTGAAAGATCCACTACCCCCTGGGGTTGTCTGCTGTACAGCAATTGAAAGGGTGAAAAGCTGGTGGAGGATTGTGAGACCTCCTGAATTGCAAACTACATATTCAGGGACATTTTGTCCCAATTCTGGGATTCCTTATGTGATGGGCATTCCCACGGTGCAGCCTGGAACTGGGGTACCGCTGTGCTCCCTTAACTCTCCAGCCTGGGCTGTCTCTCATAATGCCTTGCTAGTGACAAACAGTAGACCCCTCCAGGTGCTACTATCACTCGGCACAAAAGCACGTGGAGCCCCATACCCAGCTAGATTGCATAAATGCTCCCAGAGACACTCATGAATTAACAATAGCGAGAAACTCCAGCCAAAATACCCCCAGCTCCCTAGCCTTGCCCCCATGAACTACACCAGTGGTTATCAAACTTTTGTACTAGTGACCCCTTTCACATACCAAGCCTCTGAATGTGACCCCCTTTATAAATTAAAAACATTTTTTTAATATTTAACACTATTATAAATGCTGGAGGAGAAGGGGGTTTTGGGGTGGAGGCTGACAGCTCATGACCCCCCCATGTAATAACCTCATGACCCCCTGAGGGGTCACAACCCCCAGTTTAAGAACCCCTGAACTACCCTGTCCTGCTCTGGTCAAAAGCCTGATCAGTATATGAGTTTATTACCCAATCCACCCCTCCCTCAATGTGGAAAGGACAATGCACACGCCTTTGTTAACTGAGCTGAGATTTTCCCCCAAGCACTTCATTCAAACCACACAGCTTTTAGGTAAAGTATAAAATTGATGTATGAACTACAGAAAGATAGATTTTAAGTGATTATAAGTAATAGCGTACAGATCAAAGTCTATTACCACAGGAAACAAAACAAAAAACACAATCTAAGTTCTCTAAACTGGAAAGGATTTGAATCAAGCTGTGTCTCACCCTGTTGGATAGTACAAGTAGTCCACCAAGCTTCCATACACAGGCAGGCTTCCTTCTTTCCTGCCTGGGACCCCCCTTCCCCAGTGCGTCTTTCTTCCTCAGGTGTTTCCAGGTGTTGTGCTGTAGGGGGAGAGTGAGGCCCCTTAGTGATGTCACTTCCCCCTTTTACAGCTTCTTCAATCTTCCTGGAAAGATCTTTTGCTGTGACCTGACTGGAACAGTCCTCATTGCGTAGTGCTATCTCTGAGAGGTTTCTATGGTACCCGGTTCCTGGGGTAATTCTTGTGAGTGTATTTCCCTCAATAGGCCATTAATGCTGTTTGGCCTTTTCATTGTTGTACTTGAAAGGCTGGTTTTGGGTGATTTTAACTTCACAACATATCTCAGTGACAGATTCTGAGCAAAACTTCATAACTCTAGATATAACGATAGCACAGAAACATTAATATCCTGTTAAATTGTAACAGATTAAGACTTTTTAAAATATCTCGCAAGCCATACTTTGTCCAAAACATATCACAATCATATCATAACCATATTGATAATGATATTAAAATGGTGACTATAGGGTGCAGAGTGTTACACCTTAGTTACAAATTTTTGAAACATCTTTTCTAATGTAGGGTTAAGCTGCTCGGACCAGAGAGTCTGTTTGCGGGCAACAGAGGTTTTAACTGAGTACATTTTCAGGAGACCACAAAACTGAGGTATTAACTGGGACATGAATGCTGTGCCCTGGTCTGTCAGGAGAACACTTAGAAACCTGCCTCTTGCAAACACATTCCATTAATTGGGTAGCGATTGTGTCTGGGACACTGCCGAGCACAGGGCTATGGCTCGGGTTACCAAGTGGCATAATGAACAGTCACCAATATAAACTGACACCAGATTGAACTTGGTTCCAGCGATCAAAAGAGGTTGACCCCAATGGTGGCAAAAGGGCTGCTCAGCAATAGAAGAGGACTGAGGGGCCCTGTGGGCTGGCTGTGGGACCACCAGTTGGCATTCTGGACAGGATGAACAATAATTTTTCAGGTTGCAATAATCCAAGGGCAAAAGAACTGGGCCAGAATCCTCCCTTGGGTCTTTTCCACTCCCAAGTGACAGGACCACGGTACATCTTGGGTCAGTTTTAACACTTAAGTTCCAATACAACTTAAGGACCAGGAGTTGGGTTTGGCAGGCCCTGTTTTTTTTGTCCTGGATCTCACACACCACCACCCCCTCCCCCAAGAGATCCCCTTTTAGTTCAAAATGGGGGTACTGGGCATCCTGGTCAGGAGCAACCAACAATACATGTGCCCAAGTGAACCGGCCATACGGAAGACTCAAGACTGGCTCCTCCCTCTGACTCTGGATGAAGTTGGGCCCCTCCTCTCAGGCCAGTGGGTTGTCCCTAGGAGGAGGCTGTGCCTGTGGCTGCTCTTCAGGGAGCTCCAAACTACACTGCACCCTGACCCTTCAGGCCTGACACTGCTCCCAACAGCACTTTGGTTTGGAACCGAACAGCTCAGGGTCAGAAAAGGGGAAAATTTCTTTAAGCTTAACTTGGGATGCCAAGAAGAGGTTAAGTGCCAACCCTGCCTTCCCAGCTACCCTCACAAGACTGGTTACAGGTCCCCACAGGTCCCCTGTCCCAGCCCAATACCATCAGGTAGGCTAGGAGTCAGGCCATCGCCACTGACTATTTCAACCTGCTGCTCCACACCATTAACCTGACTTTAGTCACAGGGTAGGACCAAACATTCCCGATGAATACACTCTACATAGACCAATTGGCCCCTTTAGAGATCTGTGCCGTTTGATTGCCAGGTGAGCTGTAGCTCACGAAAGCTTGTGCTCAAATAAATTTGTTAGTCTCTAAGGTGCCACAAGTACTCCTAAGCTTTTCCCAGAGGCTCACGCTCCAGTTCAGTCTCCAGAAAGTTCTCTACGAGGCAGACTGCCTCCTCCAGGCAAGTCACCCTGGTGGCAGCAAACCCACAACTTAGGCCACCCCAGGATAGTTTGGCAAAACTGTTCTAACATCACCATTTCCACTGGCAAATAAGTCTCTGATTTCAGCCAGAAGAGAACACAAATCCTGGAATCGTTGGGCTGCAGCCCTCGGTGGGAATCTAGAGCCAATGGGTTCATGTTTGAATGGACGATGATAGCCCTCTCCACTAAAGTCCTAGGCAGGCTAGTAGGGTTCCTGCAGTGTCCCATTGTCCTTTGCCATCTCAACCTCCAGCTCATGACACACTGCTTCAGCCTCTCCTGCTGAGTAGGGAGCAATCTTAGTGGCCCACTCCTCCAGGGCCAATAGTATGCCCTGGCCAGCTGCTCAAAAGTCCCTAGGAAGGCCTCAAGAACATCTTCTGTCCCCATTTTGGTGAGGGATTCTCCCTCCCACACAGGAAACCACAGCCCTACACTCACCTGTGGGCTCCAGTTCTCCAGATGAGGCATAAACCGACTGCTGCTCCCTGCTGCTTTTGCTGGCACTGTTGTTGTTGTAGCTGAAGCTTCTGGTGTAACTGCTGCTGTTGGGTCACAAGTCTGCTGCAGCTGCTGATGTTGTAGCTACAGTTGCTCCCCCCTCCATTGTAAAGAGGATTCAAGATCCATGATTTCGCTGGGTAGTGGCAGACACAGGCTGCATTCTCCACCCTTCCGCTGGGCCTGTCCACCAGCCTGGGGGCAAAACAACCAGCCCCACCCGACTCTGCTTTAGTCACCTCTGTTATTCCTCTGCCACACAAAGACAAAGCACATGGAAAAGTAACACAAGTGATAGTCCTGACCTGGGCTGATACTTCAGGGTCCTCTAGCCCCAATAGCTCAAGGGTCACAGCCCTCCCTTTGCCTCAGTGGGCTACAGGGCCCTGCACTATTGCAGCCTCCTCCTCCTCCGACTGCTCAGGGGAGTGTTTGTCTTTTGTTCCCCCCAGGCCTGGGTCCTCTCTTACATCTTCCAGCTGGGAACTGGAGCCACTCATTAGCTGCTGCTTAGAGGGATCAGCAGGCTCCCTACACTTGCCTGCTGAGCTTCTCCTTAGGCCAGAGCCTCCTGCTCCCTGGCTGGACAGGCCCTTCATAGAGCAGACCCCTGTGCTAAGGAGAGCATTTGGGTTTGTTAGCTAAGGAAGTTGAGGGCTGTAAACTAAAAAGCGGCTCCTTCTGTTCTTCGTCCCTCCTGTGTTCAGACTTTGTACATTCCTTGTAAACAACCAAGACTGCACCAAAGAAAATACCAGACACCAACAATTTCTGCTTCCAGCTGGAACAGCCCCAGAGCCCCAAACTGATGAGCTGCTCGGGTGGAAAAGGGGCAACAGCCCCAGTCAGGATTAGGGCCCCATTGTACATTGTGGGCTGTACAAATACATAATAAAAGAGAGTCCCTGGCCTGCAAACTCTGTGAGGAACATGCTCAGTGCCTGATTTGCAAAACCAGCAGATTGAATTAGGCGTCCAAGTTGATCCTTCGGCACTGGCCTGCAGCCATGTAGTTGGGAGTAAACGAGAGTAAACAGAGTTTATCCAGGTGTCCTTTGGGGAATATGGAGTTTAGTTTGGGAGTTCACCCACCTCCTTTTTTTACCACTACATCACTGCCTGCCTGATTCCCACGAGTGCTCAGCATTGACAAGCCTTTTTTATCAGGATTTTCTCTCTTCGGCTGCATTTGGAGAACCCCTCCCCTCCTGTGCATGTGACCAACAGCACAGATCCAGGCGGGGCTCAGGAAGTTCACAGTGTTAGTCCAGTGTCACAGATGTGCTGATGCCAATAGCTGGTTAGTGCCACAGTGAATGCAGGGTCTCAGCTCCCTGCAGGAGAGATGGCTGATGTGGCAGACAGCTAGAGCCTCCTGCATGAGTTTCAGCAGCGTGAGCCATTCGCATCTCAACACCTGCCTGATCCCAGTGACCTGAATCAATCTCATTGCTGCTGTGCAGCCTTCCAGCCCAGCCGGCTGAATTCACAGAGGCTGCTAAAGGGCAGGTAAATAACAGAACAACCTTAATTTCCTCCTTGCCTGCAGCTGTGTACTTCTTCTGTAAGGCCCCCTAGTGGCCTGTCTAAAAAGTGTCCCTAGACAAAATCCTCCTCTGTGAGGAGGGAATGAAAATAAAACATTCATCGATCCAGCCATGCACTAAACATCAACACAGACTATTAAAAACATCCCAGTAGAAGGCTGGGAAGACTGCCTGACCCTTCAGTCTCGTGCCAGGGGATTGTTCTGCCCAAGTAAAGCACTTGGCTACTAAATCCCTGAGTTCCTCAGGTATCCAAGGTCTGACCTAATCTTTCAGGAAGGAGGGAGGCTCTTAGATCTAGCTGGCTGTCTCCTTTCAGTGCAGATTCGGAGGAGATGGTGGATGGTCTATTTGAGCAGGGGATCATTACTCACAGGTTCAGCCCGGAAGTACGGATCTGAATGGTCTGTGAGATTTACCTGCTGAAAAAACCTTGTGTGAAATGATACTCCAGAACTCAAACAGGGTAAGATCGAGGGGTGTTCAGCTGTGCCTATACTATTCCTTCTTCTGCAGAGCCTTTCAACCACACCCGATGTCCTGCGTTCAGCTCCCTCAGGGATTGAGTCTGTGACTCCTGACAAAGTTTTCTCTTCTGACGGCTTTTAGATTGTTCTTCCTTTCTTAGGAGCATTAGAAATTCAGTCCAACTAAGATCTAATAGTGAAGGGATGGTTGCGATGATGGAAATCAACTCAGCTCCTCATTGGGCCTGAATCCTTTTGCCAGAGGTGCTGGCAAGCAGGGGAACAAGGCCAGATATTGTAAGAATTTGTTCCACTGTTTTCACAGAGAGTTGTGCTTCCCCCTTGTTTTATGAAAACTGGGCACTGATGTAACATGGTGAAACTGCAGGGATTTGTAAATTTAACAGTGTCCAATAGTAACTGAGGATCATTATCAGAGCAGACTTACAGTGGGATTCCATTGCAGTCAAACATGGATTTCCTCCTGACCCCAGTGTCTGTGATGTAGTGGTCAGTACCTTGGCTATTTCAATAAATCTTGACAAGCAGCCAGTGAATGGAAGGGAGGTTCGATTAGCCAGCTGGAGAAGATCTTTCCACCATGGTGTGTCTGGGAGAGGGAAGGAAACGATGGTTCTGGTTGGTTGGTTCTCATGTGAATGCAGGTCTCAGAGTTCTCACCTCTCTCTCTGGTATTTGTTGCTCAGTGAAGGCCACTGTTGAGCTGTTTCTGCACATTTTGGTCTGGCTTGATGGCCCCCGTGCAGTTTATGCAGAATGTCCTTTTTCACCCGCATGTGGGGATGACTAGTCTGGACCCCTTCAACAACAGACTGGGGTCGAGGCTAAGATCATCTGAAATCACCCAGTTCAGCTTCATAGAGATATCTGATGTTGCTCTTCTGTCCAGCCTTCTTTGCAGACTTTTCTGAGGGCTTGTCTACATTACCCGCTGGATCGATGGTCAGCAATCGACCCAGCGGGGGTCAATGTAGTCTAGACACAATAAGTTGACCGCCGAGCGCTCTCCCGTAGACTCTGGTACTCCACCGGAGTGAGAGGCGCAGGCGGAGTCGACGGGGGAGCGTCTGCTGTCGACTCACCGCAGCGAAGACACTGCGGTCAGTAGATCTAAGTACATCGACTTCAGCTATGCTATTCAGCTGCCTTTTGCTTTCCTTTCACTGTGGAGGGTACGTCTACACTGTAGTCACAAAGTGTGATCACAGCTTGAGCGGACGTACCAGCACTAGCTTTAATGTAGCTCGCTCAGTATCAGGCATCATGTGCTTCATCATGTCTATACCAGCCCACCCAGAACCCTGGGTAATTACCGGTGGGACTAGCCTGTGTTGAAACTTGTGCGGCCCCAGTGTCACTGCTCCGGTACCTGAGCTGGTAGATTAGAGCAGCGGTTCCCCAACTTGTTGCTAAGACAACCCACTAACTGCATTTTGTTTTTCTTGCAACCCACCATTACCTATATGCACCCTCCACGCTGGCACCACAATCCAAATCCTGGCCTGTACAGGAGGGGTGGGGCGGGTTCTGGGGTTGGAGAGCCTGCAGTGGCGGTTCCAGTTCTGCAGGGCTGGGCCCAGCTCCCTGCTCTGGGCATTGTGACCTGGCACATGGGGATGCAGGGCCTCCCAGGTGTGGCCTGGCCGCTCCTCCATAAAGTCAAAGCGGGTGCTGGGCCACATTTAAGTAAGTGGCATCGCAGCCTGACTCACGGTGTTGCAGCACCTCTCAGGTTTGGACTGGGCACCCATTCATAATGACAGATGATGGAGGGGCAGCAGGACCAAAACCGAGTGGCTCTGGAACCCCATGCACCAGGTCACAATGCCGGAGGAAGGAACTGGTGTGACCCAGGAACCCGATGGTGCACAGTATTTCACAAGGATTCCCTGGGTCAGATATAGGCAGCATAGTTCACTACTGGGTGGCATATGGGGCATCTACTAAGAGCCAGTAGCCCAGCAGTTGTCATAA
>NC_057849.1:211782495-211933429 GCF_015237465.2 Chelonia mydas | reverse complement strand
TGGCCTCTGCAGCGGACCCCCCTCTGTGACTGTGAAGTGTTTTCATTTTCTCATCTCCAGTTGTTCCGGTGCCAGGCCTTTCCTTTCCCTTGGAATGCTCCCATTTTACAGTTCATTTGCTGAATGTGGGTCAGTGTCATGGAGGGTCTCAGCCCAGCTTTGGGACCTGTGGCCAGGGGTGGAGGCTTATGTGGGAGGAATCTCTGATCCGGCCAGGAGTTTGCCTGCTCTGCAGGGTGGAAGGTTTCTTTCTGATGCCATTGTTTATCAGGGCAGTTGTGGTGCTGGTGCTGTCTATCCCACAGGGCCCTGTGGCTGGCGCTGCCAGTTGCCCTTTTTTGGGGAAAATATTTGGGAAACTTAGTCATGGTCATAGAAACATTTAATGAAAATCATTGAATTAGTGAATTTGCCTGTTGGCAAATAATGTGTTTGGTTCTTTATAACCATTAACTTCTGTTCAAAAAATTGTATATGAATTTACACTGGGCTGATGGGAGTTCAGTGCCCAATTTGCTTTGACTTTCAGTGAGACTATGGATCCTAAGTGCCCAAGGGCCAGGTTTTAAAAGGTATTTAGGTGTCTATAAATGCAGATAGGTGCTCAGTGGGATTTTCAAATGTGCCTGGTGCTGAACTCCCAGGAGATTTGAAAAGTCCCAGGAGATGCCTGTCTGCACTCCTAGGTGCCTGAGTGTCCTTTAAAATCTGGCCGTGAGTCACTTTTGAAAATGACATGTAGGCTCCTAGGTCAGTGAGGCACGGCTGACATTTTTACCCTTAGACTAAAATCCAGATCCCTGTACCCAGCCAGGTACCCAGCCAGAGTAGCTTGGGAGAGGCGCAGGGCGCAGGGTGTTTATGGAGCCCCCTTCCCACCCTCATAAGGTGACCAGGCAATGGGTTGATCGTCCCCGCTCTCTGATACCCTGTAGATCTGGTGTAGCATAGAGGGCTCAGCCAAAAGCATATCTCAGCCTTACAGAGCACAAGAATATTGTATTATGGAGGAATTTCCTGTGACTCCATAGTTAATGTTACAATTATGGGCCCATTATATGTTTTATTTTTAACTCTTCTCTTTTTAACAGTTAGTAGGAGTAATAAATTCCTATGCAAAAGGCATAAGGAAGAGTAGAATATTTTCCTTTAGAATTTCAAAAGTTTTAGCAGCTCCCCCTGGCAATGGAAGCTAAAGGTAAGTGTTTAATCTTAACCCTCTATGGATTGTGAGTGCATTGGGGAATTGGGGAAGGGGTGGAATAGGGGCGGGACTGGGGGCGGAGCGGGAGTTGAGCACCCCCCGGGACAATTGGAAGCCAGTATCTATGCCTGGATTACTATAACAGTCTTACCATGGAGTCACAGACAGTGCTCTTAGACCAGTGGTGTTCAACCTGCGGCCTGCAGGCTGCACGTGGCCCATCAGAGTAATCTGTTGTTGGGCCGCAAGACAGTTTGTTTACATTTGCACTGCCGCCCGCAGCTCCCAGTGGCTACGGTCTATAATTCAAAATGGTAGCAGAGATGTAGTCATCTGCCAGTTTCCCAAAACTCTCTCAGGGCTACCCAGAATGACTCTGGGGATCTCCATCTTTTTGTCTACTTATTCCACCCTGTTAGAATCCGTACAGTCCAGAGATGAAGGATCTTTCCCTGAATCTAGCCTTATAGCTTCATCTCACAGAAAACAAGCTGACAGGGTCACTACGCACATGAACTCTTCCTTTGGTGATGGAGAGTGAGGAATGCATTTAGAGTGTTTGCCCCCGATCATCACACACAATGACCACTTGCTTTGAAATTAGCACTTTTCTGTTAAAGTTCTTCATTTGCATTCCACAAGGCTTCTTTCTCATTTGATTAGTTATTTCGTTACAGGGCTATACACAGTGGAAATGTTTGCTATTGCATTATAATGGGATACAGATAAGTGAGAACCATGCAAATAACATGGTTATTTTTCTTGAAAATTAAACACTCTTATACGTTTACACATTTAATAATCACTTTGATCAATACTAATGCACACGTGAATGGGCCAGGCTGTGCATTTGTAAGCTTTCAGTGAGACCTGAGGCTTTGGCATGAGCTGGCACCTGGTCTGTGAGCATCACAATCAGAGTGCAGGCTCATCTGTTCGCTCCCGGCACTCTGTCCCAGGGAGACTGTCTTCCCCTACTGGGCCCAGGCAGTGCAGAAAGGAAACCACCTGAACTGAATGTAGAAGGGACAAGAATCAGACCGGGATGAGAGGAGGAGGGTAGATTGGGACAAGGAGCCTGTGGGGTGGCCGGGGGACAGACAGACATTCTGAGACTGGATACTGGTGGGAAGCGAGAAACTGGCACTGGAAGAGAAAGGGGGAGATGGGAACTGGCTGGGCAAGGGGACTGGGACTGGGAGGAGGGAGTGGGAGGAGACTATTACTGGCTAGGCAGGGTAAATGGAACAAGAGTCGGGGGACAGAGACTGTGACTTGCTGAGCAAGGAGCTGGGAGATGGGGGAGACTGGGACTGACTGGAGAAGGAGTCTGGGACTGGGAACCAGTGGGGAGGAACTGGGGGTGGGTGAGGAGAGACAGACCAGATAAGGAGCCAGAGTGTGGGGAGAGTCTAAGACTAACTGGGCGACGAGACTGGAATAAGCAGCTTTGGTGGGGTGGGGGAGACCGAGAGCAGATCGACATGAACATTTAGTGTGTGGCAAGCTGGGGGGTAAATCTCCCCTGCTCTGGCCTGCCAGTTCCCTCCTGTGCTTTGATCTGCTCCCCATTCCCAGCACTGGGGAACTGTTCGTGCACAGCAGCAGGGTCCACACGGACACTCAGGGTGCAGCAGGCTAGTGCGGGGTAAATTTACACCCCAGTGATTTACACTCCACTCTATCTGCTGGATCTCTGGGCAGAGGGGGTGTGTTCATGTAACTCTCTCCCCCTCCCAGCAGCTGTCAGGGGAGAACTCATTCAGACCCTGCTTACAGCTGCCATTTCCTAGTATTTTTAAACAATAAAAAGAGGGGTTGGGCAGGAACTTTGCAAAAATGAGCTTCGTTGTCAGGACTTTGAAACTCTGCAGAAAACAGATCGACCTTCACCAATGTAAACCCCCTAATCTGGTTCTAACAACTGCACAATGCCTTGTGCTGCCCACGGAGCAAGTGCCCAGCAGGGAGTCCCTCTCCTCTGAACCTCACAGGAGGAGGGAGCTGCACAAGAACCAAGGAGTATCAGAGCAAAAGTCCCGTCTGTGCACCTTTCTGTAAAACTGCACCTGCGTCTCAGCTGGAGCTGCATGTTTGCAATGGGAATAAAGTTTGGGTTTCTAACAGGGCGCGTGAAGGGCAGGGCTGCCTAGTGATTGGTGCCTCTGACGTCCAGCCCCTTCTTTTGAAGGTCAATTTGCCTCAGTGTTTTAGGCAGTGGGGCAGGGAAACCCAGACCCTCCCTCTCCAATGGGTCCCAGTCCAGGGTCTTGATTGCATCTACCCCTGAATAGGGGAGGCCTCCCAGCAGGGATCTAAAACCACTGCCCTGGGCTACTTCCTACCACCGTCCCTTTTGTTTGGGGCATGGCCTCTCTAGTCCCATTCGCTGGGTGGCTTGCATCCCAGAGTGCCCTCTTGTGGATCTTGGGTGGCACTGTGCTGCAGTCCCAGGCTCCTTCAGATGGGGAAGCCACAAGTTTGTTGAGACTCAACCCCACAATGTCTCGGCTTCAGGAACCCACTTACCTCAGTTGCCGGAGGCTCCTAGGTCTCCTCCACAGTCCCCCTTGGCTGGGGAGATACAGTGTTTACTCCCTGGTGCTGCCTCGGCTGGCAGGCTAGTGACCCTTCCCCTCAGGTAGGGAGGCGGATAGCTCCTGCCTCTTCGCCAGTCAGCCCTCAACTGAGCCGGGCTCTCTCCTTTTCTCCGCCCAGGCCTGGCATTGGCTGCAGGTACAGCGGGATGGGGCTAGCTGGGCCCAAAGGCTCCCTTTAACCCCTGCCGTGCTGGCAGGGTAGTTCCACATGCCTGTGCTGAAGATTGGAGAGGAGGAGGAGTCTTTCCATGGTCCTTATAGTTATGTCCATTCTTGTCACTAATCCCCATCTTCCCTGGTTATAGGTGCAGGGCCAGCTCATAGGCCAAACCCAGAGTTCCTTACTCGGGCCGTCAGCTATTGACTGTAATGTGAGTTTGCTTTGTCCAGACTGAGTAGAAACATAATAAAGGACTCAGGATTGGGCCCATTCAGAATTATTCCAGAAATAACCAGTCAGTCGTCTACAAACTGCCCTGTGCACTGGATATCACTGAGAACAAATACATAAAGGAGCTGTGAGGTTTCTGCATCAATTTTTCAGAGCTGCTGTCCTGACAGAATACTAGAAAACTTTCAAAATGTGACAGTCGTCTTCTTATATGCAGTGTTGTTGTAGCCATGTTAGTTCCAGGATATTAGAGAGACAAGGTGGGTGAGGCAATATCTTTTATTGGACCCATTTCTGTTGGAGAGAGAGAAACTTTTGATCTGACAGAGAAGAGCTGAGTGTAAGCTCAGAAGCTTGTCTCTTTCACCAACAGGACTCGGTCCAATAAAAGATATTACCTCAGCCACCTTGTCTCCCTCAACCCCTTCTCGTCCAACTTTCACTTTTCATTTCTGGTTGGATTAATACCAAACTTCGCGAAAACATTCTCCTCCGCCAAGGTCCCTGCCTCAGTCATTGCACCGGCTGGACGGTGCCCAGGGAGTGAATCAGGGATGTACAGTGAAAGAGGCTGTTGTCTATAGGCCCACAGCCTCATTGGTTGCAGCAGCAGCATCGCCATGATTGGCAAGCCCTCCATTCGAGGGTGATCTCCACCACAGATTTACAGATGGGTCCTGAGACGACTTAGGAGTTGGATCCTGGAATCATAGATCTGCCCGCAGTAGGTACAGACATTTCCTGACGGGTCAGCTGCCTGCTGGGAGAAAGTTCTTTTTCTTTCCTTCCTTCTCTCTCTCTTTTCAACTTCGAGGGCAAGGCACTTCTCCTCGAAGCGGGCCACTGCCTGATGGAGGATGAAGCATCGAGATCGGTTGGTTGCTTGCTCCTCCCAGCTTGTGATATCCACATGAGTTTTCTGGAGATACGCTTTCAGTGCGTCTTTGTAGGGTTTCCTCTGACCACCACGGGATCTCTGACCATGGGTGAGCTGAGAGTAGAGGGCTTGTTTTGGGAGGTGAGAGTCTGGCATCCACACACAATGTCCAGCCCAGCGGAGTTGGTGAGTGAGGATCATTGCTTCAATGCTGGTGACATTAGCTTCAATGAGGATGCTGGTGTTGGTGCAGCGATCTTCCCACTTGATTCAAAGGATCTTCTGGAGGCATCATTGGTGGTACCTCTCCAGACTCTTGAGGTGCTATCGATAGGTCACTCAGGTTTTGCATCTATAAAGGAGTGTAGGAATAGCAATTGTCTTACAGACCTGGATCTTAGTGTCCTTCCATAGGTCATGGTCTGTGAAAACGCGCCAGAGCAGTTTCCCAAAGGAAGCACTTGCGCACTGGATCCTGTGCTGGATCTCACTGTCAATTTTTGCATGTTAAGAAAGTTGGCTACCGAGGTAACATAAGTCCTCAACTCTCTCAAAAGTCTGTCCCTTGATGGTGATTTGTGGTGGTTCATGTGGAAGGCCTGAAGCAGGCTGATGGAGCACTTTAGTTTTCTTGATAGTGAGTAAGAGTCATAGGTTTGGTAAGCTTGTGCAAAAAAATCTAGTATGGACTGAAGGTCATTCTCAGTGTGTGTGATGATGAAACAGTCATCAGCGTACTGAAGGTCAGTAAGGGATGTCCTGAGGACTTTAGGCTTCGAGCGGAAACACCAAATATTAATAAGCTTCCCATCCATTCTGTATTGAATGTCAACTCCAGTGGGGAGGAGGTCTTTATCAAGGACCAAAATGACTGCTAAATACATGGAGAACAGGGTTGCTGCTTAACATCCTTGCTTAACCCCAGTTTTGACGATGAAAGGATTCATCTCCAGGCCATTACAGAGAACGGTGGCAGTCATCTCATCATGAAGAAGCCTTAGGCCCTCAATAAATTTTGGAGGGCAGCCAAATGTGGCCAGCACCTTCCACAGGGCTTTGCAATTGACAGAGTCGAAGGTCTTTGTCGAATCGATGAAGGCCATGTGCAGGTCCTGATTTTGCTCCTGAGATTTTTCCTGGATTTGGTGGGCAAGGAAGATCATGTCGGTTGTCCTACAGGATGGTCTGAAACTGCACTGAGATTGCGGCAATATTTCCTCAGCAAGGGGAAGTAATCGGTTTAAGAGGATACGGGCAAGAATTTTCCCTGCTGCAGATAGCAAGTCAATGCCACGATAATTTCCACACTTCAACTTATCTCCGTTTTTAAAGATGGTAACAATGTTAGCATTTCTCAAGTCTTCCGGAATCTTCTCAATATACCAAATTTGAAGAAAAATGAAGCTCCTGACAGCTTAGCTCTGAGGATCATTGGAGCACACAAGCCCCTTCACTGCAACAAGGTGATGGTCCCCAAAGAGGGGTTGCAGCCGTGGCAAGATGTGTAACCAATAAAATTATGCTGAAATTATGCTCCTGGCTGCTGTGGGTCAGAGTGGCACCAGGCACCAGAACGGAGATGATGGAGACTGTATCCACCTATTGGGCCCCGGTAGTGTGAGGAGGAAGCTACCTGAATTGAACGCAGACTGGGGTGAGAGGGGAAAATAGATGAGGATAATGATGCAGGGGGAATATTCTGAGCCTGGAGGCTGGTGGATGGAGAGAAACTGGGACTGGGAGAGAAAGCGGGAGATGGGGACTGGCTGGGCAAAGAGACTGGGACTGGGAGGAGGGGAAAAGAGACTAGGACTGGCTAGGCAGGGCGATTAGGACAGGGAGTGGGCGGGGAGAGACTGTGACTTTCTGATCAAGGAGAGTGGGAGCTGGGGTGACTGGGACTGACTTGGTGTGACGTTCTCCTCTGGTGTTATCCATACCGGTGATCTGCTAGGTCACGCCAATCCTTGAGTCTGGGATCCAGCCTTACCCTGCTCTACTGTGAGAACCCCCACTCCTGGCCTGTTCATGCACAGCCTCTGGCATGTAAGCTGCTCTTTGGATCGTGCAACCAAATGTCACTACCCAATGAGTTCATCAATTTAACAAAGAAATTGATATGTACCAGGCTTGTTGTCCCCAGGAGAGTCTCTGACACACTTCAAACCAAACACATTGCTTCAGATAGAATAAACAAACAAATGTATTAACTATAAAGATAGATTTTAAGTGATTATAAGTCAAAACATAACAGGTTAGATTTGGTCAAATGAAATAAAAGCAAAACCCATTCTAAGCTGATCTTAACACTTTCAGTGCCCTTACAAAATTAGATGTTTCTCACCCCAGGTTGGCTGGTTGCTCTTCTACCAGGCTCTCCCCTTTGATCAGCCCTTCAGTCGCTTGGTGTGGTGTCTGTAGATGTAGGTGGAAGAGAGAGGAAGAGCTTGGCAAACATCTCTTCCTTTTGTCATGTCCTTTTCTCCCGCTTCCTGGACAATGGCTATTGATGGGTTGTTTGACACTCTGTCCGGGTGTTGATTACTTTCCTTGCTGTTGCCTCTGGGGAGCTAATATCTGTCTGATTCCCCCAACTTACAGCATGTTTTAGTGACAGCCATACTACACAATTCTCATAACTTCATACGCAATAATGATCTACATATATGGATAGAGAAATGACTTTCAGCAGATATAACCTTTCCCCTGATACCTTACAAGGCATGCTTTATAGGTAAGATCAGAATTATATGAAAATGAGGAATATTGGGGTTACAACATGCTCCCCCAAGGTATAGAATGTCATACTGGGTGAGGAGTCTGGGACTGGGAACCAGTGGGGAGGAACTGGAGGTGGGTGAGGAAAAACAGATCAGATCAGGAACCAGGGTGTGGGGGGAGTCTAAGACTAACTGGGCGATGAGACTGGAATAAGCAGCCAGGGTGGGGTGGGGGAGACCGAGAGTAGATCTGTATGAACATTTACTTTGTGGCAAGCTGGGTTGTAAATCTACCCTGCATTGTCCTGCCATGCACCGAGTGTCCATGTGGATGTGCAGTGAGGCCTTGTCTACACTACTGCTTACGCTGATGTAAGTTACGTCACTCAGGTGTGTGAAAACAACCCCCCTTCCCCGAGCAATGTAACTTACATCGACTTAAAGCAGTGTCTCCATCGCACTATGTCAGTGGGAGACGCTCTCCCGCCAGCAGAGCTTCTGCCTCTCGATGAGGTGGACTAATTATGTGGACAGGAGAGCGCTCGCCCATCGATGTAATGCGTCTTCACCAGACACGGTTAAATCAGCGCCGCTGCATGGATACAGTGTCACTGATTTAGTGTGGGAGCGAAGAGAAGCCCTAGCAGTTCCCTTGTGTGCTTTGATCTCTCCCGGTTCCCAGCACTAGGGAACTGTTAGTGCGCAGCAGCAGGCTCCACACGGACACTCAGTGTGCAGAAGGCTACTGTGAGGTAAATTTACACCCCAGTTTTCCACAAGTTATGTGTGTGTAGAGAGAAACCCTGAGAGTGGATGAGGCATCCAGGGAGGGGAACAGGGGCTTGGGGCAGACAGGACAACCCAAGGCAAGGGTAAGAGTGAGAAACAGATCAGCTGAGGATCCCAGAGGGGAAGGACAGCACAGAGAACAGGGGGAAAATTGGGACTTGGCTGGGGAAGCCAGAGGTGAAGTCTAGGACTAGTTTGGCAAGGAGACTGGGACTGGGGATGAGAAGCTTGAGGAGTGGAGACAGGAATTGGGTAGAGAAGAAGAATGGGACTTGGACACAGACCAAGGGATGGGGAAGAGACAGCACTGGGACAGGTTGGAGGGGGTGGGCAAAGAAGGAGTTAGGCTTGAGAGAACAGGGGAAGAGGGGTCTGTGACCAGTAGAGGACACACCTCTCCAGACCTGGAATGGAACCCAGAATCCCTAAGTTTTGCCACTCCCTTGCTGTCAGCAAATATTTGTCAAACCCTCCCAAAAAATCTTCTGATCTCTGTCTAGTGCTGGTCCACAAAGAGGATGACAACCTACTACTGCTGTCAGTTACTCCATTAGCTCAAGTAGCAGAGGTTTGGGTGGCAGATCTGAAGGTTCCAACCCTGCTGACGATCCGTGTGGGTGTCAACATGATTCCGCATCTTGGAACTTCTGATTTTTTCAGTTTGTTTTTTTTAAAACCTAGGAAAGTATGCACAAAACATTACTTTTAAGGAACGTTAAGTTTGCAAAGTTGAGCTGTAAAAAATAAGGAAATGACAGAAAGTTGTCTTTGCACCTCTCTTTTGGCCCACTTGTGCGTATGCATTAAGATACTGTCTTTCATTACATGATAACATGCTATTTTCTTCACAGAATAGACAGTGATCTGAATCAGGGCCGTGGCGTGAAGGAGATGGTTGTCTGTAGGATCCCTGCCTCACTTGCTGCAGAAACTGTGAAGTGAGCTGTGTGTGAGGCAGGGGATTGCAGGAAGAGAAAGGAGGGTCTCTTGTTAAGGCAGGTGAATGCTGCCCTGGGGAACTGGATTCTATCCCTTCCTTTGCCACAGAGCTCCTATGTGATGCCTGGCAAGTCGCTGATTCCAAGTGTTTCACTGGTGCTCATTAATTGTGTGTTCCTCATTTTATGGGTGGCCCCCTTGAGAACATGAGCGTCTGATTTGCAGAAGTGCTGAACACTCACTGTTGTAAACTGAAGTCAGTGGGAGCCGTGCTGCACAAGCCTAAGTCCTCTCAAAAGCCAGGACGTGGGTATCTCAAGTTGGGCACCCAAAATCAGTGGACGCTTTTGATACTTTTGGCCATAGAGTGTCTCTGGGCTTTGGTTCTCCATGTGTAAAATGGACATAATAACAGTTCCCTACCTCCCAGGTGTTGTCAGCTGTTGGCTGTGCGTGTTTTCTCTCTGTGTGTGTTTTCAGCTCTGCGCAGATAGCTGACGCAGCAGGCCTCGATCGAACTGCCCAAGAAGACCACAGACTCGGTTCAGTGGCGAAGGCGCTTGTTCAGGTTTATTGCTGACAAAGGACGGTACTAGCTCCCCGGATCAATGTCTACAGTTACACTGGCATGTCTATGCCCCTTACAATGGACTGGCTCAGTGAGTGGTGAGACTTTCCACTCCATCCCCTCACCCAAGGCCAGAAAAAGACACACATCCCCCTCCGTGACCTGTCTTTTATACTGTGATAAAATCAAGTTACCCTCTGAAATAACTAGTTACCACCCTTTACCATGTTCATGTTGGTTTGATCAAAACATCTCTATCCATCACCCTGTCATCCTGAACTTATCTTTGAAGGGGTCATTTTTTCCCTTTCATCGTCTTTGGGGAGTGTGTTTACACCATAACCCTGTATCAAGGTGTTCTGGTACCACCCTTCTCGAATGTGTTTATGCACGTGCCAGTGCCGAGCACTTCTCATGAGTGTTTGTGTTTTTGCAACACCAACCATGCCTTTGCCAGGTTCATGTTCTGGACAATGAACCTGCACGCACAGTCACAAAAGGGACTAATGAAGGTTTCACAGGCAAGTGCAAGTCTGGCATTCTGAATGTTTGAGTGCTTCACTTTGTAAACGTTAACTTTCTTTTTGATTCGTAGCTGTATAGATTTTAAAGCCAGAAGGGAGCATTAGATCTAGTCTGACCTCCTGGGTAACAAAGGCTGTAGAATTTAAACCAATTACTACAGTACTTCATCTGAACTTGTGTTTGGATAAAGCATATCTTCCAGAAAGGCACCCAATTTTGTTCTAAGAAAAGGAGTACTTGTGGCACCTTTGAGACTAACCAATTTATTTGAGCATAAACTTTCATGAGCTACAGCTCACTTCATCGGATGCAACTTATTTGACCATAAGCTTTCGTGAGCTACAGCTCACTTCATCGGATGCAGCTTATGCTCAAATAAATTGGTTAGTCTCTAAGGTGCCACAAGTACTCCTTTTCTTTTTGCGAATACAGACTAACACGGCTGTTACTCTGAAACCTGTCAATTTTGTTCTGAATATTTCAGGAGGTGGTGAATCTTCTGCTTCCCTTGGTAATTTGTTCCAATGTTTCATCAGTATTCTGATGAGGTTCAACAAGGACAAGTGCAGAGTGCTGCAATTAGGATGGAAGAATCCAATGCACCGCTACAGACTAGGGACCGAATGGCTCGGCAGCAGTTCTGCGGAAAAGGACCTAGGGATGACAGTGGACGAGAATCTGGATATGAGTCAACAGTGTGCCCTTGTTGCCAAGAAGGCCAATGGCATTTTGGGATGTATAAGTAGGGGCATTGCCAGCAGATAGAGGGACGTGATCGTTCCCCTCTATTCAACACTGGTGAGGCCTCATCTGGAGTACTGTGTCCAGTTTTGGGCCCCACACTACAAGAAGGATATGGAAAAATTGGAAAGAGTCCAGGAGAGGGCAACAAAAATGATTAGGGGACTGGAACACATGAGTTATGAGGAGAGGCTGAGGGAACTGGGAATGTTTAGTCTATGGGAGAGAAGAATGAGGGGGGATTTGATAGCTGCTTTCAACTACCTGAAAGGGGGGTCCAAAGAGGATGGCTCTAGACTGTTCCCAGTGGTAGCAGATGACAGAACAAGGAGTAATGGTCTCAAGTTGCAGTGGGGGAGGTTTAGGTTGGATATTAGGAAAAACTTTTTCACTAGGAGGGTGGTGAAACACTGGAATGTGTTACCTAGGGAGGTGGTGGAATCTCCTTCCTTCGAAGTTTTTAAGGTCAGGCTTGACAAAGCCCTGGCTGGGATGATTTGATTGGGGACTGGTCCTGCTTTGAGCAGGGGGTTGGACTAGATAACCTCCTGAGGTCCCTTCCAAACCTGATATTCTATGATTTTATGATTCTATTACTGTGAAAAATGTATGCCTTGCTTCGAATAGGAATTTATCTGTCTTTAACTTCCATCCATTGGTTCTTGTTATGCCTTTCCCCACTAGATTAAGAAGGCCTTTAGTATGCAGTGTATTGTTCATGTGAAAGTATCTATACACTGAAATCAAGACACATCTAGGTCATCTTTTTGATAAACTAAACAGATTGACCTCCTTTAATCTCTTACTGCAGGGCACATTTTCAAGCCCTGGAATTTTTTAACATCCTTCTGACAATGTGGACACTAAAAGCAGATGCAGTATCTGTCTCCCCGGTGCTGTACATAGAGGAAAAATCACCTCCCTACTTGAACTGGTTGGAAATTATCTGGCAAACCAGAGTTTCATTGGAAAATGCCAGTTTGTTGAACTCAACATTTATCATGAAAGTGAATTGGGGTTCAATGAACTTTCTTGAAACCACAAGCAGGGTCTGGTGGAAATATCCATGGTTCCCTGCCAGGTTCCCTGGGGGCTTCTGTTAGTCCTGTCATGCAGATTGTCCTGGGGCTGGGTACCCCAGTCTTCTAGGATCTGCAGCTCTGGGGCAGCCCCACCATACAGATTGATCCAGAATTGGAGACCCTAGTCTTTCTAGGGTCTGTACCTCCAGTGCCGCCCTGCCAATGCTTTCAGGCTCTCTGCCATGGGATAGGAACCTGCAAGCCCTGGGAGCCCCAGCTCTAACCAAGGCTCGGCTCCAGGCTCTGCATCAGGGATCCTGGAAGTCCTGGGATGGGTTCCAGTGTCCCAGGGTCTGTGGCTCCTGGGCAGCCCTGCCTTGCAGAATGTCCCGGACTGGGCTATTTGCCTATTTAGGCTGCCAGCTGGCCAAGGAAGCCCAGGGGTCCCCAGTCCAGGGCAGGCCACATGATGAGGCTGCCCCAAAGCCCCAGCAGTGGCTCTGAGAAATTGACATGCTTGTCCTCATGTTAACAGTAGTGAAACTCTGCATCTGTTGGGGTTCCTGGGAGCAAATTTCATTTTGGATACACCATGGGCTGGAGTTTCCAAAACAAACTTTGAGCCGGATTTCCAATTCACAGGAAATTTTAAAATAGTGACATTTCCTGTACACTGGAAATCCTGTATTTCAGCCAGCTGTACTCATTGCTCCCCTCTTTCTACATCCAAGGATCACCTTCAATGTTTTTACAGCAGCATCACACTGGGAGCTCACATTCAATTCTTTGTCTACTATGACCCCTGCAAAGAACATGGGCTATATCTGTATTTCTGTGACTATTACGTGTACCTCAGTTCCTTTTACTGCTATTTTCACATTTCCTTCAGGGGTTCAAAGGGCAACCCCTGTCTGAGCTCCCCACATGTCCCAGGACGGCAGACAATGGTTTCATAGAACCCAGTTACTGGTACTTAACTGACAATAGAGGTGTCAGGGCTTTTGAGCTTTTGCATCTAGCCAATCTGAGCACAAGCCCCCTTCCTTGGGATGGGCCCCTGAGATGGGAAATCTTAAACGGAGAGCCTGGGAATTGTTAACAGGGGAGCCCTGAGGAACAGAGGGGGTGAGGCAGGGTCTGCAGGGAAGGAGACTGAAACACAATCCCCAGAGGCAGGGGTTGCTGGGATAAGCTGAGTCAGTCCAGGTTTTGAGGGAAAAGGTGAGCTTTAGGTAAGACATAGACCTGTAGGCTGTCAGTTGCTTTATTCTTTTCCCTGTGGTTGCTGTGTTCCTATGGATAAATAAAAAATAACACTGTCCTGCATCTGGTACTATTCAATATTTTCATAAATGACTTGGATGATGGAGTAGAGAATACACTGACACAATTTGTGGATGACATGAAGCTGAGAGGGGGGTCACAAGCTCTTTGGAAGGCAGGGTTAAAATTCAAAATCATAGAATCATAGATTCATAGAATATCAGGGTTGGAAGGGACCTAAGGAGGTCATCTAGTCCAACCCCATGCTCAAAGCAGGAGCAATCCCCAACTAAATCTAAAATTAAAATGATCTAGATAAAATGGAGAATTGGTCTGAAATCAGTAAATTGAATTTCACAAAAGACAAGTGCAAAGCATTAGACTTAGGAAGGAAAAAGCAAATGCAAAAAAACCCAAAATATGGAATAACTGAGTAGGCAGCAGTTCTGCAGAAAATGATCTCGGGGTAAAAGTGGATCACAGACTGAAATGGGTGATGCTGTTGTGAAAAAGGGAAATGTCATTCTGAATTGTATTAACAAGAATGTAATATGTAAGACACAGGAGGTAATTTTCCCACTCTACTTAGCACTGATGTGGCCTCAGCTGGAGTACTGTGTCCAGTTTTGCTCATCACTGTTTAAGAAAGATAAGGACAAATTGGAGAATGCCCAGAGGAGAGTAACAAACAGAGTAAGAGGTTTAGAAAACATGATCTGTGAGGAAATGTTGAAAGAATTGGACATTGTAAGTTTACAGAAGAGAAGACTGAGAGGTGAACTGATAACAGCCTTGAAAGAACTGAAAGATTGTTTGTCAATTGTTGTCCATATCCACCAAGGGTAGGACTAGACAATCATCTTAGATTTCAGCAAATGAGATTCAAATTAGATATTAAAAAAAACCTTTCTAACTATAGGGATAATTAAGGACTGGAACAGGGTATGTAGGGAGGTAGTGTAATCCCCATCATTGGTGACTTTGCACAACAAGTTAGACAAACATCTGTCGGGGTGGCCTAGGTATACTTTAACCTCCCTTGATGTGAGGAGATGGACTAGATCACCTCTTGAGGTTCCTTCCAACCCTACATTTCTATTATTCTGTGGTTTTATCCGCTATTCAGGCCTGCTGATGTGAAAAAATGTTGATCCCCGATAAATGCCATTTAACATGCTCCTTAGGTACCAATAGATTGGAGAGAGATTCATCCTCTTCACAGATATGAATAGACATCCTGCTGCTGTCCAAAACCAGAAATGTGTATTAAACACCTCTGCCTTTTCTGCCTCATTATTAACAATTTTACCATCTCCATTTCTAATGGGCCTATGGTATTGTTAGGATTTGTTTGTTTGTTTGTTCCTAATACACTTTAAAAACTCCTTATTTTTCATAGTTCTCCCAGTCACAGATTTTATCCTGATGTCTTTAGCTTCCCTTATCAGTTTTCTTCTAATGGAAATTGATTTGCTCTAATTCCCACTATTTCCATTTTTTAAAATATATTGCCTTTTTATTTGTATTGCTGCCTTCACTATGTCACTGACCCAGAATGAGCTTTTAGGCAAAGTTTTATACCAGTGGAGCACCCCAACTCCCAAAGCCCCCTTTATAATTTTCAGCCTTCATTGACTTTCTAGGACACATTAAGCCCCAGCTGGTTGGAGGAGACAGTGCCTGCTCAGGACGTGTGGAGATAAAACATGGAAACACATGGACCACAGTCTGTGATGCACACTTTGATCTCCAAGTTGCCAACGTTATCTGTAATGAACTACAGTGTGGAATAGCTGTATCTACCCCAGGAGGAGGTCACTTTGGAGAAGGACAAGGGTTGATCTTAACTGAAGAATTCCATTGTGTGGGGAATGAGTCTCTCCTGTTCTCCTGTCCCAGGATATCACAAGTGAATCAGACATGCTCACACACAAATGATGCTGGTGTCATATGCTCACGTAAGAATTCAGCACAATGTCTTTAAAATCCCAATTCTGTGTATTCTAGATTATAGCGAAGCAATGTACTGATCTAACTGTGTAGGGATCTCGGTTTGATAGGGTCGGATCAAAACCCCAAACAAGCCAAGATAATGAGAAAGGGATCAAGTGCCCCTGACTTTCCTTTCTTTTATTATTTGCTATAAAATATCTTCAATGCACCCTCTCTAAACCCCTTCTCCCTTTTCCCCTGGGCACACAGGGTTCCGGCTGGTGAACGGCAGCACAGCGTGCTCAGGGAGGGTGGAGATCCAGGTTCTTGGTACCTGGGGAACCCTCTGTGACTCACGCTGGGATTTACCAGACGCCAATGTTCTCTGCCGTCAGCTCAACTGTGGGTTTGCTGTATCAGCTACAGGAGAAGCGAGTTTTGGGAAGGGAACTGGCTCTGTCTGGACAGGCACATTTCACTGTAAAGGGACTGAACCCCATTTGGGCCATTGCCCTGTTACTGCCCTGGGGGCCTCTCCGTGCTCAGACGACAATGATGCCAGTGTGGTTTGCTCAGGTAAGTGTAATGCTGGATTAACAACACTGGCCCTTCAGTGTGTGACACTGACCCCAGGGGAACCTCAGGGCACAGCAAGGGGAAAGGGAACTGGATTCTAAACCACGTATAATAATAATTAATATATTACAAATAAAATAAAAATAAATATATTATCACCAGAATAGTTATGATCAGGGAAAGCCCTAGATTCTCCAGGAAGAGTTTCAGCAAAGGTGTGCTCATGCAGGGCAGTAAAGCAGGGACAGAATTTGTCCTTAGAGTTTAATAAATGTCACCAACCCACTGTCCCCATCCTTCTTCAAATCATTACTCTGGTAGTTACGGGGGGAGTGGTCCCCTCTCTGGAAGTTGCTTCACATTTTCTATTATAAAATATTCTCGCTACCTTCTGGAGAAGCCCTCATGCCTTTAATGCTGGCAGCAGGCCTTTGCAATTCTGCAAGGGGTCAGGAAAGTGCCTCCCATTACTTCAGAGAAATTCCTTCCATTTTGGCTGAAGTAGAAATAGCTGATCATAACTATTTCCCTTCTCTCACATGAGTTCCTGAGGATATTTCTGGTAGCATGCCACAAAGAAAGCAGAACTTTCTCCCCCATCCCCTTTTTTTTAAAAAAAGTGTCACATCGTTGCAGGTGAGAAAAGTTCAGAAGTGGTTTTCCTGAGAAAAACGGAAATATTGCATTTGAAATACTTCACAGGAAAAAATTTGGGAGTTTCAACTAGCTCTAATATTTATGTCAAATAAAAAAAGGATAATGTTATTTAGTCAAAGTCAAATACTCCAAATTTAGGAAATACCATCAGGGAAGTTTTTTGTGCCTTTCTAATTCTCCCTGCTCCCTTTTGCATACACATTATGATACAGTCTAATTGCAGGCTCTCAAACTATTTGTTTCACTCAGCTCCTGCATCATTCACTGCAGTGGGTGGATGGTGCCTATGGTAACATTTTCATAAGTGACGAGTGATTTAGGGACTTAACTTCTATTTTCAAAAGTAACTTAGGAGCCTCAGTACCATTCCTTACTTTTGTGCATGGTATGCAAGTATTTCTTGCATAGCATGCATAGTGTTCTTGCGTAGAATGCATTCTTTCTAATGTATAACAGGGAGTGTTATTCAGTGAATTTCCCATCTCTCCTGAGCCCAGGTCATTCTGAATCACTCCGACTGCTGAATGGAGAGAGCCGGTGTGACGGGAGAGTTGAGATTTCCCTCCGTGGTGTGTGGGGCAGAGTGCTGGATGACCAGTGGGACATGAACGATGCCAGCGTGGTGTGCAGGGAGCTCCAGTGCGGAGTTGCTGAGAAAGCTTATAACCCCCCTAAGTCTGAGCGAGGAACGGGCCCTGTGGGGCTGAGAAGGGTCCAGTGTGCGGGAAACGAGACTAATCTGACACACTGCATCGTCTCCACATCTGAGGCAGAGCAGGCAGGAATTGCTGAGGATGTTGGCGTCGTTTGCTCAGGTGACTTACTATGAAATCTTGCAAACATCCTGTCCTTGTTCAATGGGAACGTGACCTGTCCTAGGGCCTGTATATACCCCAACTTGTGCTGTGATCTCATTGGACCTTGAAAATATGTGGATCTGAGGTTCAAACTCTGTTGTAAAAATATAGTATTATGTACAGAGAAAAGCACAGCCACAGGATAGGTTAATGCACTGCAGCAACCTCTCTGTCTGCCTGTCTTGCATTTTTAATCAAAACTTTTTCCGGTGTAAAACCGTTTCCTTGTTCTGGAAATTTTGACAAACTTTTTTTTATTTTCATTGAACATTGTCACGGTTACAGAGTTAGCTGCACCTCTCTCCCCTTTTTGCTGTCTCTGTGCATCCACATCAGGCCTTGGCCCACTTGCCCTGCCCTGTCTTGGGGTGGAATCTCGAGATTCTTCCTCCATTAGGCCTGGCCTGGCCACACTACCCTGTGCAAACCAACCACTTATCACCCTGCAGGTCCAACTGGGTTTCAGGCACCAGCATTTCTTCCCCTGGGGAACTTGTGTCCCGTGATAGTGACCTACAGAGTCCTCAGAACAAAGCGCTTTCTTCAGCAGCTGGACGAATGCATTAGGTCAAAAGGGTTTAAAAAAACAAACATCCCACACTTGTGTTGCCGCTCATCTAATCTATGCTTCACTGCAAATTAAGTGAGCTGGGCTTCCCTGGGGAGTAACAGGAAAAGAACAGAATGAGCCTGCGTTCTTGTAAGAACCAAGGTGCTCAGGAGACCCAGCTGGGTCTCAGTTTGCCTGTCCCACTCTGTTCTCCTTTCTCTGTGAAGTTGCTTTTGCTGGAAGTCCCCACCCTCCCTATGTGTGTCTGGGCCCAATTACCATATTGGTCAGTGGTCTGTGTTACAGGGCCAGGTGAAGTCTTCCTTCTGCATCAGATTAGTTTTCCCGGTTGGCCAGCCAGGCCATCTAGGAGAACATCCCCATGATGATTGCTCTGTTGTCCTGCAATCAGCCCCATCCAGCTTTAATGGCGGGAAGCCACTGTTCTTGTGACCATATCCACCTGTGGGACGGAGCTGCCTGTTCCCTCTGACACTGTGATACCATCTTAAAAGTCAAATTAATAAAATCACAGTTCAGGGTACACAGCAGTAACCTGTACCCTACCCCCACATTGGCCTCAAAAACAATCAGATGGGTTTTGGGGTGGTGGGTTCTTTTGTTTTTTGAAAGATTTCAGAGTAACAGCCGTGTTAGTCTGTATTCACAAAAAGAAAAGGAGTACTTGTGGCACCTTAGAGACTAACCAATTTATTTGAGCATAAGCTTTCGTGAGCTACAGCTCACTTCATCGGATGCATACTGTGGAAAGTATCGAAGATCTTTTTATATACACAAAGCATGAAAAAAAAATAGATGTTTACCACTACAAAAGGTTTTCTCTCCCCCCACCCCACTCTCCTGCTGGTAATACCTTATCTAAAGTGATCACTCTCCTTACAATGTGCATGATAATCAAGTTGGGCCATTTCCAGCACAAATCCAGGGTTTAACAAGAACGTCTGAGGGGTGGGGTGGGGGGGGGTAGTAAAAAACAAGGGGAAAATAGGCTTGAATAGAGCCTAGGAGTGGCTAAGTCATTATGCAAGGTAACCTAAGTTAATTGTATCCAATTTGCAAATGAATTCCAATTCAGCAGTTTCTGGCTGGAGTCTGCTTTTGAAGTTTTTCTGTTGTAATATCACAACTTTCATGTCTGTAATCGCGTGACCAGAGAGATTGAAGTGTTCTCCGACTGGTTTATGAATGTTAGAATTCTTGACATCTGATTTACTCTTTTACGTAGAGACTGTCCAGTTTGACCAATATACATGGCAGAGGGGCATTGCTGGCACATGATGGCATATATCACATTGGTGGATGTGCAGGTGAACGAGCCTCTGATAGTGTGGCTGATGTTATTAGGCCCTGTGATGGTGTCCCCTGAATAGATATGTGGGCACAGTTGGCAACGGGCTTTGTTGCAAGGATAGGTTCCTGGGTTAGTGGTTCTGTTGTGTGGTATGTGGTTGCTGGTGAGTATTTGCTTCAGGTTGGGGGGCTGTCTGTAGGCAAGGACTGGCCTGTCTCCCAAGATTTGTGAGAGTGTTGGGTCATCCTTCAGGATAGGTTGTAGATCCTTAATAATGCGTTGGAGGGGTTTTAGTTGGGGGCTGAAGGTGACGGCTAGTGGTGTTCTGTTATTTTCTTTGTTAGGCCTGTCCTGCAGTAGGTGACTTCTGGGAACTCTTCTGGCTCTATCAATCTGTTTCTTCACTTCCGCAGGTGGGTACTGTAGTTGTAAGAATTCTTGATAGAGATATTGTAGGTGTTTGTCTCTTTCTGAGGGGTTGGAGCAAATGCGGTTGTATCGCAGAGCTTGGCTGTAGACAATGGATCGTGTGGTGTGGTCTGGGTGAAAGCTGGAGGCATGTAGGTAGGAATAGCGTCAGTAGGTTTCAGGTATAGGGTGGTGTTTATGTGACCATCACTTATTAGCACCGTAGTGTCCAGGAAGTGGATCTTTTGTGTGGACTGGTCCAGGCTGAGGTTGATGGTGGGATGGAAATTGTTGAAATCATGGTGGAATTCCTCAAGGGCTTCTTTTCCATGGGTCCAGATGATGAAGATGTCATCAATATAGCGCAAGTAGAGTAGGGGCATTAGGGGACGAGAGCTGAGGAAGCGTTGTTCTAAGTCAGCCATAAAAATGTTGACATACTGTGGGGCCATGCGGGTACCCATAGCAGTGCCGCTGATCTGAAGGTATACATTGTCCCCAAATGTGAAATAGTTATGGGTGAGGACAAAGTCACAAAGTTCAGCCACCAGGTTTGCTGTGACATTATCGGGGATAGTGTTCCTGACGGCTTGTAGTCCACCTTTGTGTGGAATGTTGGTGTAGAGGGCTTCTACATCCATAGTGGCCAGGATGGTGTTTTCAGGAAGATCACCGATGGATTGTAGTTTCCTCAGGAAGTCAGTGGTGTCTCGAAGATAGCTGGACAGCTTTTGAAAATGTTCATGTTTTCCAAGTAGGAGCAGATTCTGCAAAGCTTTAGCTTCACTTGCAGTTCTTACTTTCAAGAGCTGTCCCTTAAGGATGACTCAGGTGACTAAAGGTTCAGGGTTAGATCCTGTCCCTTTAAGAGCTTTTTATCAGAAGTTTCTTCACAAAGTCTTCAGCATTTCCTAATTCTACTGACTTCTTCTCTTTATGTTTCTTGTAAAAGACACACATTTTTCAGTATCTCAGCCATTGTAGCATCATCCTTGATTTGCATGGAAGCTGTTTAGTTCACATTATATTGCACATTAACAGCTGGGATCTACCCCTGCAGGGAGCCGGCGGATCAGACTGGTGAATAGGGCAGGTCGCTGTGCCGGGAGAGTGGAGATTTATTACAATGGCAGCTGGGGGACGGTCTGTGATGATTCCTGGGATCTGTCAGACTCCAATGTCGTTTGCAAACAACTGGGATGTGGACGTGCCATCAATGCAACTGTCTCTGCTCATGATGGGCAAGGATCCGGGCAGATCTGGCTGGACGACGTGAACTGCTCTGGGAATGAATCCAATCTCTGGGACTGTCCTTCCGGGGGCTGGGGCCAGCACAACTGCAGACACAAAGAGGACGCAGGAGTTCTCTGCTCAGGTCTGTTCTCTTAATGCTCCCGTGAGTCTGATAATCCGGGGACTTAATGAAGTACATGGGTGTCTGAGGAGTGAGCTGAGGATGTCAGAAAGTTTATCTCCTTTTTCCTTTCTCTCTCTCACTCTCCCCGCTACCTATCCACTTGCAGTGGTCACCATTAAAAAGTCAGCATTGCCAACAGGTAATACCAAGGGGTACTGCAAATGTCACATTGATTTCTGAATCTCGGGTACCACTGTTTGCAACTGTTGGTAAATGGTGTCTTTTAAATAATAATTGCTTTGCTCATGGGCCTGTCACTGGTCTCTAGAAGAATGTTTCTGATTCTTCTGTAGAAGAATGGGCAGGGTTGTTAACGATCTCTGGGATTTTAGCCTTTAAATCCCAGTGTGTTTCGGAATCACAAATGTTCACACTCAATTTGTGCATTTCCTCCCAGAATTCACGGATCTCAGACTGGTGAATGGCAGTGACTGTGCTGGGCGACTGGAGGTTTTCTACAGTGGAACCTGGGGCAGTGTTTGCAACAGTCCTATGGATGCCATCACCATGGCACTTATATGCAAACACTTGGACTGTGGAGACAAAGGGACACTTTTGAAGGAATTTACACATGGAAGCGGCTCTGGCCCCACCTGGGTGGATGGTGTTCGGTGCGATAAGCAGCACAGCTCCCTTTGGCAATGCCCGTCAGACCCTTGGAAACAACAATCGTGTAACAGAGTAGAAGAAACTCATATTGATTGTGAAGGTAAATAGCAAACACACACACACACACACACTAGTCAGGTCTAGCTCACTGAAAGATTTTGATATTATATTTTGTTTCTTTTCACTAGATCTTTTTATCAAATACATACACATTTATATACATTATAAATAAATGTGTATGTATTTGATAAAAAGATCAGTGAAAAGTAACAAAATATAATAATAATATCAATATATATCTATATCTATATCACATTACATCAGATACTGTCCTGCCAGTTACTTAAAGACACACACCCACCAGCAGGGAGCTGCTTAAAGACTGCAAAATCCAGGGTAACAGCTGAGTAGCTAATTAATTATTCAATTATTTAATAACCCAGATTTTGGCTTTCAGCCAATTTACAAAGTGCTGGTATTAGGGGTGTGAAATACCGATAAACCCTACTCGAACCTGCATCGCACATACAGCCCAATCCACTCACCTCAGCTTTCTCTCCATAGGAAGGAAAGGGAAGCCACTTCAGACCCCGTTTGCCGAATGCCCGAACTCTCCAAGCTGCACAGGTATCTTGCCTTCTCTGTGTCTCCCTCTTGTGGTCCCTAAGGACTTTCCCAGCTGTCCCAGTAACATGTGAGGTTTCTGCATTTCCAGACCAGGAGAAGTTACGTGTCGTGGGAGGAGAGGACAGATGCTCAGGGAGAGTGGAGGTTTGGTTCCTTGGCTCCTGGGGAACAGTTTGTGATGACTCCTGGGACATGGCGGATGCTAATGTTGTGTGTCAACAACTGGGCTGTGGATCGGCTCTATCTGCCCCGGGCCAGGCTGCATTCGGCGAAGGGAGTGGTCCCATCTGGGTGGAGAAGGTGAACTGCAGAGGGACAGAGTCGTCTCTCTGGGATTGTTGTTCCAAGCCCTGGGGTGAAAGTAACTGTGACCATAAGGAAGATGCTTCTGTGAATTGCTCAGGTGAGTGACAGGAGATGTTTCTGTTACATGCTGTAATTTTTGGGGAGGATGGATCAGCCCACCCACCTCCCACTTGGTCACAGACCAGGCCCTCCCATCTCCTGTGTGCAGGTGCATCATGGATGCTGTAGGGTGGAACCTTTATTGGGCTAGACTGGTAAGACATTAGCCAGCATAATCCCTACATCCCTCACAGGCCCCAGTGTGCTTGCTTATTAGTAGTGTCCTCATCATTGCACACGAGACTTGGGCCCTAAATCACTAACATACAGGACCGATGCTGCTGTGAGGGGGTTTGTGGAGGTCACAGCTGAAGACGACAACCAGGGATTCTCAGAGGTGAGGTTCCCCCTGGTAACAAACATGTCACCTCTCCCTCACTCCAGACTCCAACTCTCCTCCCTCTTCCTTTGCAGGTGTGACACAGACGACAGATTCACCAAATACCCAAGGTAAACCATCCCCCTTCTCCCATCAAGGGTTAAATTTCCCTGGTGCTGGGTCACAGGGGATGAGCTGCAAGCTGCAGCCTGAGGGAAGAAGCTCCTTTCCATGGCCTGTGAAATCTAGGGGCAAATGACACCCAGGTGGGAGCTGCAGGCCGTGCTGAGCAGGATAATCTCTCTCTGTTGCATGTTCATTTCCATCCAGCTCCCCCGCGCCGCCCTCTGACTGACAGTGGGAGAGTCACGGTGCCCGTGGTCATCTGCGTTATCCTGGGGGCACTGCTCTGCCTGGTCTTAATCATCCTGGGGGCGCAGGTGCGAAGTGCCAGGGCACAGCACAGAGGTGGGTCCTGATTGGTGTCACTATGTGAAATGCTTCTGCAATAGCAGGGGGGCTGCAGGGTGTCAGGGTGAGGGATGATACCAGGCTGGGTGGGGTGGCCAAGGGTGCCTGTTAACTCCTCTCTCATTGAATCTTTCGTTAACTGTCTGGCAGTGGAACAGCCCAGCCATGGAATCTGGAGATGATACTAGCGAGGGAGCATCACAGTTGAATGGAAACTGCACCGGTATCCCGCCCCCACACCCCCGCTCCCTCCCTGTGATGCACTCCAGGAGTCCCAAATCACACCTCAGGCTCCAGTCATCACCTGTCTCTGGGTAGGACCCCCCGTCCCACCTCCTTGTGGCCAGGGTCTAAAGGCTGCACAGCCCTGTGCCTTCCACTGTGATATCCCCAGAAGCCAGGCTGCTTAAAGGCCAGTCCTCATGCTGTGCTTTCTCTCCACGTGCTATGAGCAGTGTATTGCCAGCAGTTACAAATTGCCTCCCAGCTCCTTCTCAGCTGACTGCACCTTATTCATCGGATAAAAGCTTCACAGAGAAAAACACACAAAAAATACAAAATTCCTCCACACTTACTGAACTTACCAGAAATCACCCATCTTCCTCATGGGCAGCCTGGTACAGCAATGTCCCTTCAAACTATTCAGCATTGGCCCTTCTCGGGTGCAGAAGATCTTGTTCATTTCCTGAATGAAAACGAAGACCCTGAGTTTGTTTAAACTCAGCATTTTCTACCAAAAGTCTTTCTTTGTCTCTTGGTCTCTGGTAACCCAGTTTGTACCAGTCCATGCAAATTGCCCCAAGGCCTGGGACCTCTGAGAATTGTTTACGATCTCAGTGATTCACCTCAATAATCCTCCATTGTTTTTTCTTCCTGGAGGACCTGTGGTAACCCTCATCCATGGAGTAAAACACAATCATACCTAAACCATTCACAGATTTCACACAATGGTTCCCAAAGATACTGCGTGGGGTTGCAATACCTGTCACAGGAGGTGTTCTGAATATCCGTCAGGAGAGACATCATGGAAAGGGACCTACATAGATTGGAAATGTTGCCAGACAAAAAAGATTACAAAAATTGAACTGGGAGAATAGTTCTGCAGAGAGAAATCCAGTGGAAAGCAGAATCTTAGGAAAGAGAAATGCTGGAAAGGAGCATTATACTGTATTGTACTGAAAACTGGCACTTGTAGAGGATTTTACATCTATAAAACACTGTACAAATATTAGCTACCAGCACCCTGGGAGACAGATAGAGAACAGGATTGCCATTAACATACACGTAACAGTCACAGTTTAGCCTTAGGGCAATGCCTATAATGTTAGAGAAGAATGAACAGGCTGACCCAGAGGTGGGTTGAGTAGACGGGCTTCTTTATTGCAGTACTTGTTCCCCTCGACCCAATTGTCGAGGAAGCACTGGATTAGTTACAGCACACTCTCTTTATTTAAGTTAGTTTGTAAACACCTACATCCATTACAACACCCCAAAAACCCTTATTAAGTAATAGAAACACCCATACTATGATTATACCCACCTCTATTGACTGATTACAGCATTACGCAGATTATACACACATTTGTGCCTTGGAAATACATTTCTTTGCAGTAATTTGTTGACACAAGTTCCCTTAATCAGCAGTTCTCAGGGGAGGGAGGAAGGGGCCATGACCCAGGGCTCGTTTATGTCGCTGGGAAAGAAAGGGAGGGGGAGAGAACACTTCTTTTACACAAAGGGTATTCTTTAGACAACTACATTCCTTATGCAGCTGCAAGGCTTATCAATTCTCAACAAGCAACAGGGAAGGGAAAAGGAGGGCAACTGATTTATCAAACGGAGAAACACTGCTTGCCTCTGCCCTGATCTCCTAATGTCATGTCAGCACACCAGCAGCTTCCCAGGTCTTTACTTAACCCGAATATATCCCAACATATCATCAGACCTCATGCTTCAGGGCTTCAGATAGTCATCTTCAGGGGTCAGGAAGGAGTTGGGCTCTCTCTCCCATCTTGCATATTTGTGTGGGACAGGATGCTGTCCTCTGTAGCATCTGAGACTGGCCACAGCTAGAGAAGGGAGGCTGGATGAGCTGGTACAGACTCTGAGATGATACAGAGGAGACTCTTTCTTAGACACCTAGCTGATGTGTCTTTTCCACATGCTTAGGGTTAAACCAATCACCAGATTTGGGTCAGGAAAGAATTTTTTCCCAGGTCAGATTGACAAAAAAGGAACCTTGGGGGATTTTCATCTTCCTCTGAAGCATGGAGCAGGAATCGCCTTCCAGGATCATCTGGCATCTCTCACCTAATCAATTCCCTTCCATTGCGTGGACACTGGGCTTTGGTGGTACCTCGGTCCCCCCTGTACTCTGCTTGTGGCACACAATAGTTTGTTCTCCTGAGGACTGAAATGCTTTAGTCTAACTGAGACTTATCTGAGTGAAATATAGAGGCCTGTGTTCTACAGGAGGTCAGACTAGATGTTCTAATGGTCACTTCTGGTCTTAAACTGTACAGAAATAAAGTGTTATCACCATTTTGCAGATGGGTGTAAACAGTAGCGTGGGGGAAGAATTATTTAAGAGTCTCCAAAGGGCAATAACCAGGAATAATGGGATGAGATTAAAGAGGAAACGTTTTGTCTGAATGTAAAGAAACTTCCTGACAGTGAACTAGCCTTTGGAGCCACTATCAAAGAGATTTGTGGAAAGGGATGTTGTCCCCATCACCTGGCACACTGAAATCTAGCCTGGACAGAGCAGTAAGAATGTGCTGTAGGGATCAGTCCTGCACTGGGCTTATGGGGAGGGGCTGTATGATCTCACAGGGTTTCCCATCTCTGGTTTCTATGACCCTATGCAATACTGCCCTTTGTTTTCAGGTTCCAGAAGACCCTTGGATCCCTTCTCTGAGACCGTGTATGAGGAGATTGATTATAACCTGATGAGAGAGAAGCAGAAGAAGATGTTCAGTCACTCAGGTCTGTGTGTCTCAATCTTAACAGGGAGCAAATATGAAAGTCACTTTCCATTCTGAGGCCCTGACCCAGAGCTAAATCACTACAGCTGCACGCTCATGTGAGCTTGGGATTGGAGCTGGGTGCAAGTTTTGGTTAGAACAATTTAGGTGAATGTTATGTATGCAAAGGAGAACATTTTTATGGAGGGGAATGCACTCACTAGGGGTGCTGCTGTTAGTGCCCACCAGTTGTTGTCTAGAAGAAAAGGATTTTGTTCAGTATTCAGTGAAGTTTCCTCCTTGCTAGTGGCCGGTTCATCTGTAGGTTTGCTTTTCCTGACACACAAAATATAAGAGTTTATTGTTGCTGCTGACTGTGAGAGATTACATGGTGTTCCTCACCACACAAATACAACCCTTAACTTTTCTGGCCATGAGCATGACATCTGATTGAAGATTAAACACAAGCAGTGGGATTCTAGAACCACCCTAGTAGAAAATAGTGATCTCAGAAATGAACTGCAAGCATTGCAGTTTGAATGGACCACCTTGGAATCTGAACCGATGTTGTTCTACTGTGACCTGAAATGACCATGCTGGGACACACTGAAGACTTTAACATAAGTCACCCTGAATTGTGGCATTCTTATTCAGAAAGATTTTCTTCAAGCAAATAAGATAGGTGACCGCTAACCGAAACAGGCTGTTCGCTTGACAGTCTGTGGGTCCAAGATATTTGACATTCATTATAAGATCACTCATTACGCCTTCTTTGCCCAAGACCAAGACATACGACAAAATCGTAGCTTTGCTGAAGGCACTTTTCTCACCTATGCCATCTGTCACTGTTTGGAGATTTCAATTTCATAAATGAAATCATTGAGCTGACGAGGGCATCACCGCCTATATTGCTAAGCTGCATCGCTTCGCCGAACATTGTAACTTTGGTATTGTTCTCACCGACATGCTGCAAGATCGCCTTGACTGTGGAGTTCAGGAGAAAGCACTTCAATGCCGTCTCCTTGCGGAGCCAAATTAGACATTCACCGTCCTTCAGGAAAAGGCCCTGGCTACCCAAACAGCATCATTGCCCACTGAGGAAATTTGTGTCATGGCAACCAACATGAATGCTATACTTCACAATCAGAAAGCTCATCGTCATCGACAAACTCAGCGGAACAATGGGAACTCAATCACATTAATGTCGTTGGACAAGATTAATCACCTGAACATCTGCTCAGGGTAAGGGGGGGGGCAGCATTAGCACTCTGCTTGGAAATTCAAAGACACCAAGTGGCATTTCTGCAAAAAGAAAGGTCACATTGAGAGAGTCTGCCAATCAAAGGTTAAAAGCATGAAACGAAAGGACAATAACCAGTATTCTCATCCTTGCGCATCAAACATACTTGATGCTTCCTTCAACAATGATGTCAAGAAGCTTTACTATATGTAAAGCCATACACAACAAGGAATCTTAAGGTTCTGAAATGTTTGCAACAGTGCTTATCAATTACCATGAGTGCAAAATGGAAGTCAACTCTGGTTCTGCAATGTCGATCATCAATAAAGACCCATTCTGTCATTTTCTCACAATGGCCTCCCAAGTTGTCAAATCCATCGTGCAGCCTTAAAGCCTATAATGGACAAAATGTTGACTTCATCCAAAGCTGTAATGTGAATATTTGCTATGGATCTTTCAATGCAAGATTGCCTGTCATCATCACAAAAGGTCAACATAAAAGCATCTTAGGCCAGAACTGGTTCACACAGTTGGGAATCAACATCCAAGGCATCTATGACATCAGCAAAGAGCAACTAAGAAAGATCACTGATGAATTCGCTCAAGTGTTTTCTGAAGAATTGGGAGCTTACAAGGGACCTCCAGAGTTGTTTCACCTGGATCTGACAGTCGTGCTGATACACATGAAGGGCAAATGGTACATTCCTGACCTATGTCCAAAGACTGACACAGAACTAGAATGTCTCGTTGCAGAGGGAGTCTGAGCCAGCTACAGATATGAAATGGGCTACACCAAGTACCCATGCTCAAGCCGAATGGCAAAGTGAGAATCTGTGGAGATTATAAGTGCACTTTGAACAAGGCACTTAAACAGCTCTCTTACTCAGAGCCTGCTGTTAACCAACTGCTCCCTGTTCTTGCTGGAGGAAAAGTCTTCACAAAACTCACTCTTGCCCAAAAATGTAAGAAGTGATAGTTGACAAAGATGCGGCAGATGCACAGACGATGATCACTCATTGAAAATTTTGAGTCACGTGTCTCCAGTTTGGGATTTCCATTGCACTGGGAATTTTCCAGTGGTTCATGGGAACTCAACTTTTGAGAATTCCAGGTGCTATAAGTATATTTTGACGACATCCTGAATATGGTATCAACCAAGGATGAGCTTGCCAAACAACTTCGAGAAGTCTTGTGCTGATTCACAAAGTCAAGTATTTGAATCAAGAAGGAAAAATGTGAATTTGGAGCTACAATTGTCAACTTCTTGGGCTATCGATGCATCTGGTATCCACCCAACAGAAAACAAGGTACAGGAAATCCATGATCCAAAATCCAAACAGGAACTTGAAACTTTTCTTGGGTTGCTCAACTTCTGTTACCCAGGGTTTTCAGAACCCACGGTAGTGGTAATTTAACTTTTTCATTCCAGGCAGTGTCAGGAATAACTCAATGGGAAGATAACGCTCCAGTTGATGAAAATTGACACAAGTAAGCATGCTCTTATTTAAAACTACAATGTATTCAATTGAAGCAGAGACATAAGGACACAGAGACATAAGGAATAGGAATAGAACATCCCAAACATTTACCTAAATTCTTGGCAGGTATTGAGTAATTGTCAGCCGGTCGGCAGTGGCCAGTTGCTTTCCTGCTGGGGAGAAAAGGTGTCAGGAAAAATGTCTCTTAGGACACTGTGATGCGATGGACTAGGCCCAAAAGCCTCCTGCTGGAGGTCTCAGGGTTCTGCCACACCCATCCTAGGGAAAGAGCAGTGGAGTGGTCCTCCAAGCAGGCTAGAGTGGCTGCAGATGAAGCAGCCAATCAGGGCCTACGAGTGCCATACAAAAGGAGGTACACAGCAGAGCAGTAGTTAGTTGCTGCCTGGAAGACCAGCAGTGCCACGAATGGTTTGCTAGCAGGGACTGGGGGAGCATTGAGGGAGCTCCTGGCTGATTGCTAGGACTGAGTAGGGACTGAGCCTGGGGAGGGCTGCAGGAAGATAGTGTCTCCAGGGAGGAAGCCCTGGGGATACAGCCCCATACCAGGGCTGGACTACTTAAAGATCAAAGCCCAGGGAGGGCTAGAGACAGACACTAGCAGAGGGGTACTGAAATAGGCCTCTGTGGACCCTATACCCAAAAGGGATTTATGCTGGTTAACAGGCAGACAGTGTGACTCAGCCGGAGCACTGTGTCACTGACAAACCCACCTGAGACCCACCGAAAGGAGTCACCAGAACTAAAGAACACAGACACGCTCAACCAGAAGGGGGCACTCATGAGAAGTGAGTGCCAACCCCGTTACAGACACCTTCAGAGGACTGCTCCAAAGTACATTCTATATCTAGTCGTTTTTATAACTAACTTTTACAAAACACATAGATCATAGTGACCCCTACTGAGTCATCGCTTTCTCCTAACATCAATAAACTATTTATCAACAAACATTCCTAACAATCTTAATCATAATAAGATTCTATATCAAAGGCACCCAGATTCAAGGTTCTCTTCCACTTATTTGCTTTCAGTCTCAATTTTTGACTCTCTCCCCCCTCCTCCCATTCTGATGAGCAGAAAATGCCAGCGTACAGCTAGTGTTTGACTTTGCCTTCAGACGCCTGCTTATTCAAATTAACCCTTAACTATGTGGTGTTCTATTTTATTAAGTCATAGTGGCTGAATGCACATGATATGGTTGCAATTAGCTTGATCACATTCTGGGGTGCATACACCCCTCACATCCAGCCAACACTTCCACCATTATTTTTTCCAAAAAAGGCAACAATTACTGAACCTCTTCATTGCCTTCTTGACAAGGGAGCTCCAAGGAAATGGACTTGTCAGCACGCAGAAGCCTTCAGGAATGTCTAGAAGTTACTGATGTCTGATGATTCTCATTCACTACGACAAACAAAGGCCATTGATCATTACCTATGATGTATTACATTATGGTGTTGGAGCTGTTCTCAGCCATCGCTTTCCAGAGAGAAAAGAGGCACGTATCAACTACACACTCCAAGAGAAACTATGCACAAATTGATAAAGATGATCTCACTGCCATTACTGAAGACAAGAAATTCCACAATTACATTTACAGTCTGTTTGAGATTCGTACTGACTGCAAGACACATCTAGGAATTCTCTCCAATAACAAGCCAGCACCTTCAGTCATGTCACCACAAATGCAACAGTGGAATGTCATGCTAAGTACTACTGCAATGATCACTGCTCTGCGTCAATTGTTCATGACTCATTTGTCACCAGATACTATCCTATCTGATAACGGAACTGCTTTTACCTCTGACGAGTCCAAGGACTTCACCAAAAGCAACCTCATTCGAGCTGTGACCATTGCCCCATGCCATCGCCAAGCAAATGATCCGTCTGAACAGATGGTGCAGACAACCAAAGATGCTATAATGAGGATCATCAAGGGAGACTGGCTGACAAGGCTTGCCAGATTCCTCATTACACAACATATCACTCCATGCCCAAGTACCAGAGTTAGCCCAGCTGAGCTACTCATGGAACAATGTCTTAAGACATGGGTTCATCATCTCAACCATGACCTATCTGAGGAATTGAAACACAAGCAGGATCATGCTCTGGATTCCTCCTTATCATCTAGCCTGCGGTTCCTTCACATGACAAGAAAGTGTATTTGTAGAAGTTATGGAGGTAGGTTCCTTCAGCAGTCATTGAAGCCACTGGTTCCATCTCATATAAGGTCCAGATTGCCAATGGACAAGTTTGGCATCACCACACTGACCAGCTGAAAAGCTGCTCATCTCCGAGCAACATTACTCTAGGAGGAGCCTTCAGATGTGTCTCCTCTAGAGCCATTCTTCATTATCGGTACAGCCTGCAGCCTCTGACTCTCTGAGCTCATTGAAGCCGCTACTCGAAGGGGACAACGCTCCTGTCTTGCCGGGCTTCATGCTGAATCTCAGTCACCAAAGACACCGGCCCTGCTGAGTGTTGTAGAGAGACCGCAGCGCAGGCGAGAGCACTCATGATGGCTGGATGATTGTGTTGCTAAAGGGGGGAGGAGTGTTATGTATGTATGGCGGCACTGTAGTTTTATGAAGGGGAAGGCACTCACCAGGAATACTGCTGTTAGTACCCACCAGTTGTTGTCTAGAAGGAAGAGATTTTGCTTGGGGTTCAGTTCAGTTTCCTCCTTGCTAATTGGCAGTTCCTCTGTAGTTTTGCAGTTCCTGACAAAGAAAATAAAAGTTCAATGTTGCTGCTGACTGTGAGTGATTACACATGTTCCTCATCACACAAATACAACAGTGAAACAAAATACAGACTCAGAGATACCAAAACATTTTAAAATTCACATCAATTTCATCAAGTTGTTCCGATCACAGACACACATAATAAATTGTTTCAATATTTTCTACACAGAATATTTTGGTTTTTTTCAATTTGCAATTACTTTTCAGTTTCAAATTTCCTTTATTGTATTAATAAACAATTAAAAACATTTTGAAAATGTCAAAAAATCCAAAATTGTTTCATTCAATATGAATTTCTCTCTTTTTTTAACTGTTAACTTAGCCAAAATTTTCAAAAAAAGTCCTTTTTGGTTCAACCCAAAATCATTTATTAAATTTGTTTTACAATGGCCAGCAAACTAAAATTCTGTTTCTCTCCAAGCCCTAGCTGTGAATGCGGTGGTGAGACCAGCAGTTACTCATGTAGACAGATGAATATGGGCTTCCTTCTCACCATACTCTGCAAGGCCCAATTGTAGGGACGGTTAATGTTACTTCAGCCTTGGAGTGTAACCAGCTATGGGTCAAGAAAGCGACTGTCTGGGGCCAGGCTAAACTATCATTTGAAAACTGCTTTGGAGCACTGGGGCAGGGGATGTTCTGTGGCCCCCTCCCACCACAGCCACTGCTGCTGGGTGGGCTCCTTCCTGCCCCCGGAACAGAGAGATCAGTCCAGGAGTTTCTCATGACTTTTGAGTCCTGGCCCTTTTATCCTTTGTACCATTTTGTCTCAATGTCAGATGGGAACATCCTGCCCAAGGGCTGTGCTGTGCTCCGGGCATCCCCCAGCACCACAGCCAAGATGGCTAGAGTGAATCACAGACTCTGCTCTTGGCCTCTGCTGGCCTGTGTCCAGCTGTCCTGCTGTGGCTCAAGTACATGAGTACCAGGCTCAGGGAAGACTGTTAGGAAGCAGGGCGCAAACCCCAAATTGGCTGTGAATTCTATACTGAGATTTCACCAACCAAGTAACAAGTGTAAACTCCTCGGGCATTATACACAGCCTAACCATGGAGTCTGGCTTGACAAAGCCCTGGCTGGCATGATTTAGTTGGTGTTGTCCTGCTTTGAGGAGGGGGTTGGTCTAGATGACCTCCTGAGGTCTCTTCCAACCCTAATCTTCTATGATTCTATGATCAATGGGGGAGGTGGGTATTTGTCCTTAAGAAGGAGGAGTCTTCTCTGTGACTGAGGAGGCCAGGACCATTGTGGAACTGCCCTGGACCCGTAGCCAAAGATGTGCCCTTCACTCACCCCACAGGGTATGTGAATTACCAGCATCCTTCAGGTCAGATTGTATCATACTCTCAGTCACATTTTCCATAATGAAATGGAGATTTCTCTTCGGGAGTCTGCATCAGCCTCTCACTGCTCAGAGTCGCTGTGATTCAGCTTCTTCTCTGGAAGGAGGACCAAACTGAGACCAAAAATTTTGCCCCTGGCCCCAGATGTGTTCCCAGTCCCACAGGTCAGCTGCTGTCACTGTGATGAATTTCTGGTTCTCGTTTCTCCAGCTTCCTATTCAGATGACTCAGTGACGAAGCTGCAGTATTACACCGGGGACAGCGAGGGGGAAAACGACCCTGGATCAGAACAAGGTAATGGGGGAGGGGCAGACTCAGGCCGAAAGACCCAAATCTGGGCAGAGAACAGAATTTCTAGGACACTGGCTGCAATCGCAGCCATTTCCCCTCACACGATCCCCATTTTACACGGTGGGGTCTAATCCCATTGAACAGGATTTCTGTCAGAATCTCGGGATAGAAACATGTGACCATCTCCTGAGCACACACCCCTGGGAGTGGCTCTCAGTGACCTCCCCAGGTGTGGAGCTGGAGGAGACGGGTCAGTCTCTTTGGATGAAGGTGTCAGAGCTCAGTGGAGCTCAACTCACATCTCTGAGAGAGAGGGAAGATTGTCCTGTGTTATAATCACAGATAAGCTGAGTCCAACTCACTGATCCGAACCCACCAGAAGTTTGAGGGAGGGAGGGATTTGCAGATTCTGACCCCAGCTCCGGATCTCTGTTTTCAGCTGGCTCCTGTCGCTATAAAAAGCTGAAACAAACCCCTGGATGTGAACTTCCCGGCCTGGGCCCATCTCTAATTGTAAACGGGGCGGCATTTCTACCTCAGTTGCTCTCAAGGGAGTCCATGAATTTGGCCCTGTGGGAGTTTAGCCTGTGGCTGGGGGAGGAGACACTGAGCAGATGAGCCAGTTCTGCTGAGAAGCTGGAGCGCTGCCAAGCTGAGCCCTGGGCTGCCTGAGAGGCCAGTGGAGAGCAGGAGCTCACAAAGGATCAGGCCAGCGACCTCCCAGTGGGAGCTTTAATTCCTGCAGGGGGGAGGTTCCCTCTCCCCAGTGTAACAGAAAAATTCAAACCTGTCTGCAGAGATCAGCTGGATTCACACAGGCCGGCTCTGGCCTGGCAGTGCCCATGTTCCAACCTGTTATCTCAGCACAACCCAGATCCTGCTCCCACGGAAACACATAAAAGAGCTGCTGTTGGATTCTGCAGGGACAGGATTGGCCCCTTGTTATTTCTGGGACTCCTGTTTCACTGTAGTTCTATGACTTGTGCCCTTCTCAGCCTGGGCCCCCCTGACTTCCCCTCACACATGCCACGATACACAGCTCTAGTTATAAGGGCTACTTGCACTGAAGAGAGGCTGCTGGTGCCCTGGGCTGAGTGTGGTGTTTGCTGTTCCAGAGGGAGCTTCCCCCGGAGGGTCTCAGTTGGATTACGATAATGTGGAGGAGCCTGCCTTGAACGACCTCCCCCAGACTCCAGATGGCCGAGGTGAGCAGTGAATCTGCCTTCTGGAAGCAACGTCACACTGACGAAATCTAAATGTGTTTCCCAACAGGGACAATAGTGGTTTGTTAAGAAAACCACAAAGTTCCCCACCAGTACTTTCTATTGGCGTAACGCTGGGGGCACTGACCAGGTGCACTACAAGAGCTGTGTGGAGGCCCGGGGTAGGGAAGTCTGTGATGCCCTAAGTCATAACAGAGGCTCATTGCAGGGATGGAAGGAGCAGTTCGCTCAGGAGCTGCCCACATGGTACTTGCTTCAGGTCACTGCCCTGTGACCCTCACTGACATGATCACGAGGGTTACTCACCATCTGTAAAGAGGGCACATCGAAGCAGAGACATCATCAATGCTGCAATGTTCCCTGACCACCTTTCCTGGGATTCTGCTCTAGCAACTTATAGACACTGTGACCAGGGCCGGCCCACAACATTTTGGCACCTGAGGTGGGGAGCTCAAATGATGCCCCGCTGGCTTGGGCCAAAACTTTGAAAGGTCTCAATTCTGCCTTCTTCCTGTTCTACTCCTCTCATGGTACTGCTCTGCTACCTACCCCAATAAAAGGAGAACTAACAACTTAAAATGCCTTGTTTCAAAAATTTTAAGTAACACGTAACTTTCAAATGCCTGAACAGCAAACGTAACTTTTCTTCTCTGCATAGTAAACACTGGCATTTTTATCTGTTTGAATAATCAAAGTGGTGCTTTCTGTGTCTTCTTGGTTGCAAAGATTTGAACTGCTTCCTGAAGGTCCACAGTCTGGGCCAGCTCATGCTCTACTGAGATGATTGCAAGGCCAACCAGCCACTCCTGTGTCATTGTGGAGTATAGATGGGTTTTTATTAACTTCAGCTTGGAGAAGCTGTGTTCTCCACTGGCAACTGTTACTGAAGTGTTAGAAGTATGCGCAGAGCAATAAAAGCATTTGGAAAGAGGGTGGTGATCTTATTTGTGCACATATATTCCAGAACAGCGTTTGGAGCTGATCCTGCTGAAATGTATCTTGAAAGGGCTTTCAGTTCATCACCTAAATCACTATCACACATATCACCATGTGTAAACACTGTCTCAGGTGCCCTGCATTGCTGGTGTAGGTCTTCTTCAGGTATAGTGAGGAGTTTTGGAATATCATACAACATCCCAAATAGACTGCTGTGTTCCTTGAGCTGCATGAAACGTTCAACTGACTGTATTGCACAATCTAGCACCTGGTTAAAGAATTCAACTTTGAATTGTTGTTTGGGGTCTCTTAGGGGATTATCCCGTGCCTCGTAATCAAAATGTCTTCTTCTTCGGTGACTCTTGCATTCTTGAATGGTTGGGAAAATAGCTTCAGTGTGAAGTTCCTCTGCCAGCTTCCGTGCACTCTTCAGAATGTTTTGAAATCCCTCATCTGACCAGTAAGGCTGTAGGTATGACTTTGCTTTGTCCAGTTGTTCCATTGCTCCAGCTATATCAAGGTCAACACCTTGGAGTCTCTTGCTTACAACATTTATTTCAAACAGTATGCCATGCCACAACACTAAGCCACACAGAAAGTGGAAGTTATGTATGTGTCTGGTGATTCCATTTCCCTCTGCCACTGTTCTCCCATGAACAGTTCCTGTCATAGCATTATCTTCCACAATGGCAACTGTGGCATCATCTGTCTTCCCAATTTGGTGTTTGATAGGCTTTATCACCTCCACTCGACTTTCCCATCCTGTGGCACTCAGTGGTTTCAGTGTCAGAGGATGTTTCCAGATGCTTTTGAATGCTTCAAAATTTGCCATCGATGAGTTGATGCAGAGAAAAATACATAGATGCTTTGAATTACATTAAAACATTCAGCAGCCTCACAAGAAGCTGATGCTGCGTCACTGACCACCAAGTTCAATGAATGAGAACTGCATGGGACAAAAAAAGCTTGAGGGTTTAACTCTAGGATCCGTGTCTGCACTCCTCTGTTCTTTCTTCTCATGTTGGAACCATTATTGTTGCTGACATGAGAGGTCAGGGCTCTCTCAATTCCCCTATCTTCCAGCTTTTTAAGAAGCACCTTTGTCATACCAGCTCCTGTAGTATCATCAATGTCAATAAATTCTAGAAAATATTCTCTGACAGTCACCATTGCAGGGACATTTTCAGTAGGTTCTACTGTTATTACAAAACTCACCATTAAAGTCATTTGTTCCATATGGCTGATGTCAGGTGTGCAGTCCAGAATAACAGAGTCATATCTTGCTGACTTCAGATCTGCCACAGTCTTCTGTTTGACTTTTATTGCCAGTAACTGTATGATCTCATTTGGAATTGTTTTTCCAAGGTAGTGGTGTGCGTACATTTCTTGGGTGGTGACTCTTCTTCGATGCTCCTGGAGTACAGCATCAAACTCAGCCATCAGCTCTACAATTTGAGAGAAGTTTCCATTGTTTGGCACATACAGCTGATCTGAAGTGCTAGGTTTTGGGTAGCAAGCATTCTCACAATGTCAATGAGCCTTTTCCGAACATTTTGCCAGTAAAGAGACTCTGATGCAATCTTCTCTTGATGCTGATCCTCTATGGTGGCCTTAAACCTTAGTCTCATCTCAAGCTCTTTCCACCTGTGGAATGCTCTCTGGTGATTTGCTGCCTTCTCATGGCATGCCAGATTTCTAGCCAGATTCTTCCAGTCCTTTGTTCCTGTAGAACAAAGTGTGGCTGGAACATTAGACTGGAAGCGTTTGCAACAAAAACAGTATGCAGCATTCTGGGTTTTTGAGTACAAAAGCCATGGCCTCTCCACTTTGTCACCATTGGGGATTTCATGCTAGCAATGTGTTGGATGGAAACTTCTGTTTTCATTGTCTTTGGGGAACATGAAGTTTTTCACTTGTTGTGGCCCATGCAGTACAAGGAAGTCCCTCAGGCTACTGCTCAAGTGGGTCCACAGACCTGGATCATCTAGACTTAAGGAACTAAACTCAGCAGCTGCTGTTTCTTGCGCCTCCACCACACTCTTCTCTTATCTACACTTTTCTTCAGGAATGTGCATGGTTACATCCATTTGAGATGGAGATATGGGTGCTGCAGTAGCTGCCAGGTCACCTGCACTCTGACTAACTGGAAAATCAGGCATCTCCTCACCACTCACTTCCTCACTGGGGCCAGAAGGCTCACCGTGAACATTTGTGTCTATGTATCTCAGGAGAGCTCCTTCCGGCTTAGATAGAAAAGCTTCCTTTGCTTTCTTTCTTTTTCTGAATGCTGCCCCAGAGGGGCGTTTTCTTCTTTCACTGATTGCTGTTCTGTGCCAGCTATAGTGGCTCTCAACACTCAGTTGAAGGGGACAAATAAGCAGGCTGGTAGCAGGGCCTGAGTGTGGGAAGATATCAGCGTCTTAAGGGCCTAACTGGCTCCTACTACTTCATTTGGCTGCCTGTTCTCCTCCAGTGGGTTCAGGGAAGCAGCAGGAAACAGGAAGCTCCCTGAGAAGCTAGTGTTAATCAGTCCAGGCTCCTGAGGGTGCTAGAGAGGTACATAAGAGGCTCCTCCTTCTCTCTCTCCCTGCAGCTCCTGCTGCTTTCTGTTATTCCCTCTCCCCTTTTCTCCTGCCTGCCTGTTATGTCTCTTGTGCCCTCCTTCCTCCAGCACAGCACTCCACCATCTCTGTGCATCTAGAGCAGAGAGAATACATACGCACCAGCAGCAGACACTCTGGGTCCTAGTGGCGCCCCCCCACAGTCTGGCACCTGAGGTGGCCGCCTCAGTTGGCCTCACGGTAAGGCCAGCCCTGACTGTGACAGGGGGATGGGTGGGACATGCAGCTTTTACACGCAAAGGCCCATGTCCCACCCTTATTAGCTGGCTCAGCTCCCAGTGGTGTCAGTACTTTGGAGACTGATGGCAGTTTATGGGGTGAACTTTATCAGGAGAACACATGACTATTGTAACAAAATGCCTTTGTGGAGCAATCCCTCTAGGCTAGCACCTCTTTCTAGAGTCACCTCAGTCACCTCTTTCTAGAACTCCCCCTCCTCATCTGGGATCTCTAGGATCCTCTCAACTGGCTCTTAAAATGTATCAAATCAATGTGATACGTGAAATGCCCCGTCAGAGGGTTCCAGAGAGGGCTCCTCTCACTGCCCTGAGAGATCCCCAGGGACCAGTGAGGCTAGTGCATCTGCAACTTGTAGTTTAACTCTATCTCCACTGTGACTATTCTCTTAATTACTTCACATCTTCACGTCAGATGCCCCTGCGCTGCCTGGAGATGTCCCAGGGGATGGTTATGATGATGCCAGAGAAGTGTCTGACTCTGAAGGTGACCCTGCTTCGGGGCAGAATGATGAGCAAGGCACTGGGGTGAGCAACAGACACAGGGATTCACAGACAGGTGAGTGGAGAACTATTTATACTTTGAACTGTCTCTGCAGAGTGGGAGGGCTGGAAATGTGGGGTACACAGCAAGGGAACAGCTCTGGACAAATCAATGCCTGTGAGAAAATCTCTCCTTCTCTCGTCTCTCCATTCCCTGAGAGCAGAGGCTTCAGTGCCTGCCAAAGGGGGAGGAACAGCAGGGTCCCTGCTGGGTGGTAGTTGGTGGTCAAACCAGCAAGATACCTAGGATCCTTCTGCCTCTAGGTTCCAATCCTTGTTTGGCTGCCACGCCCTGGATGTGCTGGATTCCCACCAGTTCACTGCTCGTGTATCTTTTGGGCAGAATCCTATGAACCAAAGTCCTGTTACTGCTACGCAAATGTTAAAGAGCCCTTGACTCCTCCTGTAAAAGTTGGGCTTTGCCTATTGTCCTTGGCGAAAATCTCCCCTCCCCTCCCGATTTTTCCATGAGCAGGGACACCATCGGCCACTCCAGAAGAGGTGCAGTGGTGATGAAATGTGCATTGCTTAGTACTTGATAAGAAGAATGTTCATTGTTAGGGCAGAGTGAGTTATGATCTTCTTAACTAAGCGCTCCTGGCTGATAAGTGTTTGGGTTTTCTACATGAAGTAACAGGTAAATAGAGTTCTCACTTGGCAGTGTTAGCTGGTCTGGAAACCAAAGGTTTTAATTTCCAGACTATTTACAGAGATGATGGATTAGAACTTGTCATAGACCCGCCAGAAGACTGAAGGGGGAACAATTCCTAACCATTACTGTATAGCAGAGATTCTCAGCTGTGGTGCACAAAATATATTCTGGGACGGCATGGGAAGCCAGAGCAGAGAGTGGCGGCTCCTTTCCAGGCACCCAGCTTTGAAGGCAGCGCGGCCCCCAGCAGCAGCGCAGAAGTAAGGATGGCAGCGTATGGTGTTGCCACTCTTACTTCTCCGCTGCTGCTGGCAGTAGTGCTGCCTTCAGAGCTCGGCAGCCAGGGAGCTATGTACTTACATGGCTCTTTGTGACTCAATGCCCGACTGCTTTTCATATTTAGTGAGAGTTGCACGTTGATTTTTGTAAATCGGTAGATATACTTGTGTGGTGGGGGTGGGGGGCGTCAACTACAATAGACACAAAGAAGGGGGGTGATCGAATAAGTTTGAGAACCACTGCTGTAAACGCCGCCTTGCTCTGCTGCTGCCCATCACCATAGAGTGGATCCACTGACTGTATGTGTCTCCCTTGGTATTCTCAGGTGGGAGTCTGCTCTCGCGAAGGAGTGAAGTTGTCTCTGGGATGGACAGAGAAACCCCCTTCCCGCTTCCTGGAGACACAGGTTGTGATGATGTGGAACATGGTGACTCTGGGGGATCAATATCAGAACGATTTGATTGGGAAAAAAAATAACCTTGTGATGATATAAATGCTTTGCCTTTTTCTCTCAGAAATGCTCCCTCCGCTATGATGCCTAGAGACAGTCCCTGCCTGGTAGACAGACCAAGCAGGTGTTTTTATAAGATTTGTGTGAAGTTGCAGGAAATACTAATGGGAGTTGCAAAAGGTTCATAAACTTTCTTTGTATAATTTTCCACCGTTTGAAGGGGGGTAGAAGTTTCCTGCTTTTTTATGCCTATAATTTCTTCATCTTGAATTTTGCCTTTTTCATATTAAATCCTTTCTGAAAGTCTTCCCCATAGTGGAAGTTTTTCTTGCCAGATGAATTGTGCAGTTTCCAGGGTTCATCACAGGGAGGGGCTGAGATACAACAAACCAAGAGACAAGGGCAGGCCACCTCTGGGTATGGCCGGCTGTTTGACGGTGGGGGGGGGTTACACTGAATGTTCTATCAGGCATGTGGTAAAAGTGGAAAACCAGCGAGAGAACATTCTGAGATGAGCAACATGGTTGTTCCTAAACCTAATTCAGATTTGTAACCTTCACTGAATCCAAGGAGATAAATGAGAAATTCTCCCTCATAATTCACACCTGAAATTAAACAAAGAGTGAAAAGAATTCCCCATTAGCAATAAATGTGGAGGATGAATATTTCTGCTAGGAAAATAAATGAATTTTATAGAAAATAATAAAAACCAAACTGCTTTAAAACCAACTTTTAAAATCCATTTTAGTCTGAAAAGCACCAAACCAATAGTTTGCAGCCATATACTTTTTTAAAAACCACACCTATGTTTTGCACACACACACACACACATACCAGCAGTTTAAAACACCAAACCAACGGTTTGCAACAAAATATTTTAAACACCCACACTTATATCTAGCTTAGGACCCTAATCACTAACAATTTAAACATTAAAGCCAACTCTAAGAAGACAAACAACCCAATTTAAAAAAAAAAAAATTCAAAATAAAAACCAAGCTTCTTTTAAAAACCAACTTTTAAAAGCTATTTTGCATAGAAAAACACTCTGCTAGTTTGAAACACACCATACCATCAGTTTGCAGCCCTAAAACCCCAGCAGTTTAAAAGCATCGGTTTCCAACAAAATACTTTTCAATAAACCCACATGTATTTAAAAGCCAACTGCAGAAAGTTACCTTCTGCCACAGGATGAAGGGTTGCTGGCACACGGTTGTTCTGTTTTCCCCCACGTGTATTTGGGCCTTTGGGTTACATAACGAGCAAACATTTTAGTTAATATTACCCCCAAATCCCTATGCAACCTGTGTAATACCAGAAGGTTGGTTGTGTGTTTTTGGGGGCTTTTTTTTTTTTTGGTAATTTAACAGTATTAAGCACAACTTTAGTTCAAAATGGTTTTTACCTTGGCCTGGTGGTGAAATGCAGCTTAAAGTTACTGTTTAGCATGGAACCAGATCACATAGTCATAGCTTTAAAACAAAATAATCCATTTCAGGCTGTACAACACACACAGATTTTGAGTTTATTTCTACCACTTTAAAAAAATAAACAACCCCAGAAACATTTTTAAAAACACATCTCATTTTGCAAAATAAAAACCAAACTGCTTGAAAACCAACTTTTAAAATTTAAAAACACATTTTCCCCAGAAACACCTGTTGGTTTGGTGTGTTGCAAACTGATAGTTTGCAGCCATGTACTTTAAAAAAAGACAGCAATATATTTTTTTTAAAAAACCACACCTATGTATTGCACAAACTCACACACACGCCCCCCTCCCCCCCCCCAGCAGTTTAAAACACCAAACCAACAGTTTGCAAGAAAATACTTTTTTAAACACCCACACTTATGTCTAGCTTACGCCCCTGAATTGCTAACAATTTAAAGACAAACAACCCCATTTAAAAACAAACAAACATTTTTCTTTTTTCTTTTCTTTCAGAATAAAAACTAAACTACTTTTAAAAACCAACTTTTAAAAACCATTTTAGGGTCTCCTCCCCTAACATTCCCTTTTGTGATCTCGGGTGGGGGGATTAAGTTGGCTGCACAACTGGACTGCTTTTGGCTTTTTTTGTTTTTTAGTTAAAATATATATTTTTGGGGGGGCCTTCTTACAGCATTAAGCAGTAAATCACCATACACAACAATCCTTAATGTTACTGTACCCATTCTCAAGTGTGGGGCCCCTTGCAGATATCAAGGAAAGTCTTGGGGCTTGTTTGTTTGTTTGTTAAACATGTTTCTTTCATGCTTAAAGTCTGGGGGTTGTTTCTGAAATAAAATGGGTGTATCACAACCATAGTAAGCATCCTGCAAATACCCAGAGCTTTTAAATATTTGTCTTCGGAGCAAATGCTTGTTCTAAAGTATGGTGGAGGTTTGTGAACCCTTGAAACATTTCAGTTTTGGGTTAAACCCATTTTTAGTTTTGTAAATATATTATTTTAATGACTTTGAGTTGCTAGAAAGAGTGACCCATAGCCTTCAACCAACTCCTGGGGTCATATTTAAACTGTCCAATAGAGTTAACCAAACTCCTGAGGTTTTAATTCATTTCATATAAATCAAATCTTGCCATCCTCACCCTCGCACCTCCCTTACTGTGGGTGTACCCCCGTCAAATTTAATTTCTGATCACTAATACGATTAACCCTGATGGCAGCAAGGGTGGGTAATCTCAGTCACCCAGGCTATTCTGCAGGGGTGTGGGTAAAACCATTCAATTCAACAGGGTGGGTCAGCTCTATTGTACTCAAACACATGTCTGAACCATCCCTGTTGTTTTTTTAATTGTAAACACATTTTTAGGGGTGGGGTTCCCCACATGATTCTTCAACGTACATTTCAGCTTTTTGCTCTAAATGCGTCTCTTTTACACAAAGACACAAGAGCTAGGTTCTCACAAACTATTTTATTTTATTTAAAAGACATACAGCTCCTTGAAAACAAACCAAGATGCCCCTTTAAAACTTTTAGCTCACTTAAAGGCCACTGAGACCTTCTAACAGAAAGACAAATAGTCAAAGCCCTTTTCAATAGATTTTTTTTTTAATTTACAGCTTCCCTTGCCCCTCCTGCAGCCCCTGCACTGGCTCCCTGCTCGTCCCCAAGTAGCACCAAGCCCCTTGACCTCCTCTCCTGCTGCTTGCACAGCATCCATCCACCCACTCCCCATTGCTCTGGCTCCTTTGACCCCTCCCATCCCTTTCACTTTGTCTCCTTCCTCCTTCTGTCATGGGCACCAGGTTTGTATAATTTTTGTTGGTGCCCAAGCAGAGCCGTCCTGTGCATAGGATGCAGCGGGGCAACTGCTCCTGGCTCTTTGCTTTGGGAGGCCCCACATTTCAGGGGGACACCAAGCCCCCTGCTAGCCCCCCAGGGCTCTGAAGCACGGGGCAGGGGTAGCCACCACCATGTTGCATGACGGATACTTGACAAATTACCGGACTTAGTGACGAGCACTGGGGTGAGGGTATTATGTCATTCAGTCATTCAACCCATAAAATAGCACACAATTTTCCACACTGAAAATAAAAACAGTAATCTAGCTAATAATAAATAATAATAAACAAATTAATGTCATAATTAATGAAAATTGTGTGTATACTGTATATGGATTATTACATGAGAAATGAAAATGTGCTTGCTTTGGGATTTTACAAGGCACTTTATCATTTAAACACATTTGGTACCCTGAGTAATAACACTTCTTGCAAATCCCCTGAATAAGGAACCCATGGTCCCCTTCCCTCACCCCATTGCAAAGGTACAGAGGTTATTGCTGGCTGCCCTAGGGCTGCAGAAAACCCTATGGGCAAAACATGTGGAAAGAAGGGGATCAATTTACACAGAGGGCTGAAGGGGGACTCCCATAGTGCATTAACTAACACTTAATAAATACATCTAAATTAAATACATAACAGAGATAAGAACCTGTAATGACAGATTTTACTTCATGAGAAGCTCCAGAGAAAGAAGACCGAGATAGTAATGGTAGGGGGGAATCCTAGGGAGGCCAAAGGGGCTGGTAGAGGGAACGAACAGGGATAGATGCAGAATTGCTGCAGGGTTGACCCAGTCTTCTGCATCTCCCCTGTGGGTGGAAACACTGATCTCTATCACCATAGGAGGGAACAATAGAATGGAATGCCCAGAAGAATGAATGACCTGAAAACCGTTTCCTGAAGGGACCCTTCCCCTTCTTTTCTAGCTTCGACATTTACATTTCTACACAGGGTGGTTTGGCCCACAGAAATAAAAATCTGCACATCTTCCATGTGGTTTTGTACCAATGGAAAAAAACAGGTACAATTCAAGTGACTTTTAAAATTGCCTATGAAACTGAGTTAACAAAATAAATGAGCTTATGAACAACCAGAAAATATACTTCTCAAGTGAAAAACTATCAATGGACTTCTTTGCAAAGAAATTGTAAGTTTTCTCCCAGGAAAAGCCACAAACTGTCTGGAGAGGAAGAGTAGACTGAATTACTTGCCTAAGTGAAATTAAATACCCAGAGAATTGCTGGGCCTGTGATGATGATGACGACCACCAGGGCTTGCTCACCTGTGGCTCTCCCTCCCTTGTTGTGGAGGCCCAGCCAGGCAGGTCTGCATCTGCAAGCAGGCACCCTGCATCAGGTGCAGCTCCCATTAGCCATGGTGGCCAATAGGTTGGGAGCCTCCCGGCCAATGGGCTTGGGAGGGAGGGGGGAGGCAAAGGGGGAGATTGTAGGGAGCGGGATGGTGGGGAGAGGAGCTGTCTCTGGACGCACAAAGAGGGGGTTGTCCAGAGAGAGGTGATGGGTGCACAGGGGCCGGTGGGGGTCTTTGCGGGGGCGCACAGGGTTGTGTGGGTCTCTGTGTGGCACAGGGATTGATGGACGGAGCCAGCTGCAGCCTGGGTCTGCTCTGTGGGAGCTTGCTATAGTCCCCCCAGGAAGCCCCCTCTGTACTTTGCATTTAATGCCAGCCCCAGGGTGCCCATCGCTGTCTGACAGTGACAGACTCCTGCTGCTCCCTCTGCTGCACCTCTCTCCCCTGGCCTGGTGTGGAAGCGTGGCCAGGCAGCTCTGGCGCCGCCCCCCCACAGCTCCCATTGGCCGTGGATCCCGGCCAATGGGCTGGGAGCAGGGTCAGCGCTGGGCGGGGACGGAGGCAACATGCGGAGCTGCCCTGCCTGGGCCCAGACTCTCCACAGCACGCGGGGAACTGGGGGGGGAGGGGGGGAGCCGCCCCCAAGGTGAGAGGGCCCCACGTTGCCAAGCCATGGTGCGGGGCCCCCAGAGCATGGGGCCCAAACATTGGTGGAGCCGGGCCCACCCTCATGATGATTCAAGGAGCAGGAGCACCACGGGCCAATATAACTCATGGCCTATCTCCTGCCCCAGCCTCTGGGGGCACATCGTCCAAGTGCCCCCCTCCAGCTCCCGGGGGGGATGGAGCAGCTGGAGCAGCTAAATGGCCCTGAGCACCCAGAGCAGGGGGCGTTCATCTTGCAGCCTGGCAGGAGCTGATGCCAAAGCATCCTGGGGGGTGACTGACAAAGGGGGTGAACAAAAACCTGGGTTCAGAGGCTGCTCTCAGGGCGATCCTGTGTAAATGCACTGACCTTGCGGAGCAGACTTTGGTCCTAGTAACAGTAACAGTCATGTCATGTCTACGCAGACGGCTCTGTTAAAGAACAGATATTACACCGCCGGGGAAGCTGGGAGCTTTGGCGGGGTGAACCCTCTTTTTCAAGTGGCCAAAAAGCATAGTAAAACTTGAAACAGGAGACAGGTAACAGCTTGGCTTTCAGACCAGGATGCTTACATTTTACCATCTTTCTCACCCACACCTATGTATTTACTTAAAATACACAACCTCATCAAATAACCAAACCAAAAAGCAAAATATATTTACTGGGCTTCATCCATCCATCAGCCGTTGAGGCTGGTGAATTTTCCTTTTCAGCTGTCTCTTCCCTTTTTTCTTTTGAGCTTGTTTACCCTCTGGCCTGAGGATCTCTCGTGTTCTGATCGTACTGTGGAGCAAAAAACATTATGATGAAACGGTCTTGTAAACTTAAAAAATAAAATACACATTAGGGTGTTTTTCTTTTTAAAAAATCATAGCTTTAAAACAAAATAATCCATTTTAGGCTGTACAACAAACACAGATTGAGTTTATTTCTACCACTTTAAAAAAATAAACAACCCCAGAAACATTTTTAAAAACATCACATTTTGCAAAATAAAAACCAAACTGCTTGAAAACCAACTTTTAAAATCCATTTTAAAACACATTTTTCCCAGAAACACCTGTTAGTTTGAAACGCACCAAACCAATAGTTTGCAGCCCTATAATATATTTTTTTAAAACCACACCTATGTTTTGCACAAACTCACAGACACACACACGCACCCCAACAGTTTAAAACACCAAACCGACAGTTTGCAACAAAATACTCTTTTAAACACCCACACTTATGTCTAGCTTAGGCCCCTGAATTACTAACAATTTAATCAATAAAGCCAACTCTTTTAAGAAGACAAACAACCCCATTTGAAAAAACAAAACAAACTTTTTTTGCAGAATATAAACCAAACTGCTTTTAAAAACCAACTTTTAAAAACCATTTTAGGCCCCCCTCCCCTAACATTCCCTTTTGTGATCTGGGGTGGGGGAATTCAGTTGTCTGTAAAAATGGGTTCCTTTTGGCTATTTTTTTTTTCTTTTAGTTAAAATACATTTTTCTTTGGGGCCTTGTTACAGTATTAAGCAGTAAATCACCATACACAACAATCCTTAACGTTACTGTACCCATTCCGAAGTGTGGAGCCCCTTGCAGATATCAGTGAATGTCTTGGTGCTTGTCTGTTTTTAAAACATGTTTCTTTCATGCTTAAAGTGTGGGGGTTGTTTTTGAAATAAAATGGGTGTACCACAACCATAGTAAGCACCCTAGAAATACCCTGAGCTTTTAAAGGGTTATTGTCTTTAGCGGAAATGTTTGTTCTAAAGTATGGTGGAGGTTTGTGAACCCTTGAAACATTTCAGTTTTGGGTTAGACCCATTTTTCGTTTTGTAAATATATTATTTTAATGACATTAAGTTGCTAGAAAGAAGAACGTTCAAAATCGCGTTCAACAAACTGCTGGGGTCATATTTAAACTGTCCAATAGAGTTCTACCAACTGCTGGGGTTATATTTAAACTGTCTAATAGTTTCTGCAAACTCCTGAAGTTTTATTTCATTTCATATTAATCAGAGCTCACCATCCTCACCCTCGCACCTCCTTCACTTTGGGTGTACCCCCGTCAAATGTAATTACTGATCACTAATACGATTAACCCTGATGGCAACAAGGGTGGGTAATGTCAGTCACCCTGGTTATTCAGTGGGGGTGTGGTTAAAACCATTCAGTTCAACAGGGTGGGTCAGCTTTATTGTACTCAAAAACATTTCTGAACCATCCCTCTTTTTTTTTTTTTTTTTTTTTTTTAATTGTAAACACATTTTTAGGGTCGTCCCCCCATGATTCTACAACATACATTTCAGTTTTTTTGCTGTTATTGGGTCTCTTTTACACAAAGACATAAGAGCTAGGTTCTCACAAACTTTTTTTTTTTTTTTTTTATTAACAGACATACAGCTCCTTGAAAACAAACCAAGATGCTCCTTTAAAACTTTTAGCTCACTTAAGGGCCACTGAGACCTTCGAACAGAAAAACAGATAGTCACAAAGCCCTTTTCAATAGATTTTTTTTTTTTTTTTTTACAATTTACAGCTACCAAGGTTTATGTCGCCAAAACAATCAGGACCTGCAACCCCATACTCTGCATGTCCCTAAACCTCCAACTAACGGAAGCTGGGACTGGATGACAGGGGACGGATCATTCAAAATTTCCCTGTTCAGTTCTTTCCCTCTGGAGCATGAGGCACGCTGGCCACTATCAGAAGACACAATACTGGGCTAGATGAACCATTGGTCTGACTCAGTATGTCCATTCTTACGTAAGTTATGAAGAGCAGAATATGGATAAGGGAAGCTAAAGACATTAGGGGAAACTCCATGGCTTGCAGGACTAAGGATAATAAGGAGGGGGTTTTTTAAGTGTATTAGGAACAAAAGAAATCCTAGCAAATGTGTAGGCTCATTACTAGATGGAGACTGTTTAAAAGGATGCAGTAAAGGCGGAAGTGTTCCTTTAATATGTTTTCTCTCTTTGGAAACCCCATGTCAGTGTATTTAGAAAGGACAAGGGTCTCCAGTGCTCTTATATTTTTGCCACAGCATGAAGGAGTAGAGGTGGTGAAGTCCATCCACAACCCATCGGAAGATCTCCTGTTCCTGCTCAGCACAGCACAGAGTGGGACACCCCACCAGCTGGCCCAGGACTCTGAACTCCTCCACTCCCTAATGGAGAGAGGGAGCAAAGGGAGTCACTTGTTCCTGTAGGTCCGGTGCAGTGTGTCCCCCTGCCATTGCACTAGCGATGGGTTAGAACCAGGGGAGGCAGAGCCCAGCGTAGAGAGACTGGGGACAATGAGAGCAGGAGGAGCCATGGGGCCCAACACCAGGGGCTGAGGAAAGCTCAGCAGGGACGGGAAATCTGGGTAGCAAAGTCAGCAAACATTGCCCCCAAGTGAGAACCCTGGTAACGAATGAACTAACATCCAGTCTCCATCTCAAGGGCAAGCTCCTCATCCCAGCCCCTTCTACCATCCCCCTCCCTCCACTGACCTCAGGCCCAGGAGCTTGGGGTCACCTTGGACTCCTCTGCTCTGCATCCGCCTCTCTCACTCCATCCTGAAGCGCCCCAAAGCCCCCACTTTCTGCACTGTGCCCAGCCTGCTGGCTCTCTCCTGCTGGCTCTCTCCTGCAGCCTTGTCCTCTCATCTCCCCCTCCTGCCAGACCTTCCCTTGCCCCTCCTGCAGGCCCTGCGCTGGCTCCCTGCTCTTCCCCACATGGCTCCAAGCCCCTTGCGCTCCTCTTTTGCTGTCTGCACAGCCTCCCCACACCCACTCCTCATTGCTCTGGCTCCTTCGGCTTCTCCCATCCCTTTCACTCTGTCCCCTCCCACCTCCCTCCTTCTGTTCCGCTGCCCCAGCCTCTGGGGGCAGGTCATCCAAGCGCCCCCTTCCAGCTGCCAGAGGGGAGGCCCTGCCACAGAGGGGGATGGAGCAGCTGGAGCAGCTAAATGGCCCTGAGCACCCAGAGCAGGGGGCATTCATCTGGCAGCCTGGCAGGAGCTGATGCCAAAGTATCTTGGGGACAACTGAGAAAGGGGGTGAACAGACACCTGGTTTCAGAGGGTGCTCTCAGGGCCAGCCTGTGTAAATGCACTGACCCTGTGGAGCAGACTTTGTCCTAGGGGAACAGCGGAGAGAGTCCTTGGAGATAGAATTACGGGACTCAACCCAAAGCACACTGGAGTCAGAGGACAGACCCGTCGACATCAGTGCCCATTAGACTGGACGACTACCGAGGATCTTGCTGAGTCACTATTCTAGACTCGGGTTTTCCCTGCCAGGAAGCGCTGCACCATGAGGCTGCTCAATGCAGTTAGGAGGCGGCCAGGGTCAAAGGCTGCTCACCTTGAATTTGTGATGCCCAGCGATGAGTTTGATCAGCCAGCTGATCCTTACGACTGCCCTCAGCTGCCCATGCACCTGCTTGGACGTGGTCCTGGGGAGCAGGAACTGAGAGAAACAAATGGGGACAAATTGCTAAGGAGACGTACCAAAAAATAGCACAAGCACATGGGTGAAAATCAGAAAGGCTAAGGCAAAAATGAGTTCTATCTGGCAAGGGACATAAAAGGCAATCAGAAGCAGCTCTATAAATGCATTAGGAGCAAGAGAAAGACAAAGGAAAGTGTGGGGCCACTACTCAGCAGAGAACGGGAGCAAAAAATGGATGACACAGACAAAGCCAAGGTGTTTTTAGCAAAAACTGAAGCAAAAAAGGCATTAAAGGTTAATGGCGACAAGATGCTTAACACAATATTAACAACAAGGGGGGAGGAATACAGGCCAGACTAGGGAGAGAACAGGTAAAAGACAATTTAGGTCAGTTAGATGTATTTAAGTTGGCAGAGTCTCATGATATTCACCCTAGATGTAGCTAGGCTAAGTAATGTCTGAACGTTTAGGAGGGCTGTGGTCCCAGAGGACTGGAAAAGGGCAGACCCAGTACCTATCTTCAGAAAGGGGAATATCTTCAGAAAGGAAGCCCCAAGGAATTAGAGATCAGTCAGCCTAACTTTGGTACCCAGAAAGATACTGAACAAATTATTAAACAGTTAGTAAGAACCTAGAGGAGATAATAGGGTGATAAGGAATAGCCGCCCAGGATTTGTGCAGAACAAACCATACCAAACAAATCTAATTTCCTTCTTTGACAGGGTTACTTGCCTAGTGGATGCAGGGAGGCAGTATATGATGATGGATGTGAAGTTCAGTAAGGCTTTTGACACAGTTCCACCAGACATTCTCATAAGCAAACTAAGCCAAGATGATTCAGATGAGATTACTATAAGGTGGGCACACAACTTATTGAAAGACCATAACTCAAAGAGGAGTTATCACTGACTCGCTTGCAACCTGGGAGGGTGTCTCAAGTGGGCTCCCCCAGGGGTGTGCCGGATCCAGTACTAGTCAATATTTTCATTAACAACTTGGTTAACGGAGAGGAGAGTACGTTTTTAAAGTTTGCGGATGACACCAAGCTGGGAGGGGTTGCAAGCACTTTGGAGGACAGATTAGAATTCAAAATAAGCTTGCTAAATTGGAGAGTTGGTCTGAAGTCAACAAGATGAACTTCAGTCAAAACAAATGTGACGTAACGCACGTGGGAAGGAAAAAAATCAAATGCACAGAAACAAAGTGGGGGATAACCGGCTAGGTGGCACTACTGCAGAAAAGGATCCGGGGGTTATCATGGGTCTCACACTGAATAGGAATAAACAGTGTGATGCTGTTGTGAAAAAGGGAAATGTCATTCTGAGGTGTATTAGCTTGGAGCACTGTGTCCAATTCTGGGCACCACGCTTTAAAAAAGATGTGAACAAACTGGAGCCAGTTCAGGAGGAGAGCAGCAAAAATGATCAGTGGTTTAGAAAACATGACCTATGAAGAAAGGTTGAATGAATTGGGCATGTTTCCTCTTGAGAGGACAGAGGGGGCACCTGTAACAGTCTTCAAATACGTTAAGGGCTGTTACACAGAGGATAGTGACCAATTGTTCTCCATGTCCCCTGAAGGTAGGACAAAAAGTAATGGGCTTAATCTGCAGTAAGGGAGATTTAGGTTAGATATTAGGAAAAACCTCTAAGGGTGGCTGAGCACTGGAACAGGTGACCTAGGGAATCATAGAATCTCAGTGTTGGAAGGGACCTCAGGAAGTCATGTAGTCCAACCCCTCGTTCAAAACAGGACCAATCCCCAACTAAATCAGTGGGGGAAGTGGTGGACTCCTCATCATGGAGGTTTTAAAAAACAGGCTGGACAAACACTCCTCGGGGATGGTCTAGGAATGCTTGGCCCTGCCTCAGTGCAGGGGGTGGAGTAGATGACCTCTTGAGATCCCTTCCAGCCCTGGCCTTCTGTGATTCACTCTTCCCAGGTTCCAGGATGGAGGAGACCAAGTCTCTGCCAAGAACATTTCCTTCTTTTTGGACCACAAACCACCCACAGAATCTACTTCCTGTGGCCCCAGAACTAGAACGTTGGGGGAAATCTAGCTCTGGGTTCTGGCCAGGTGGGTGGGCCCATGAGTGATGCTCCAGGGCCACAGCCCAGGGATCCCAGTGTGATTGCTGAGAAGGGCTGCAAGAGATTTGCCGTCACTCTGCAACCCCACCCCGCCCCCAGGCAGCTCAGCTGTGCTGTTGATGGGCTCTGGAGGCAAGGCCCTGCACACAGCCAAGGGCAGGGCGTGAATGCCAGGGTCAGATGGGGGCTCAGTGGAGATCATGGGAGATCCTGCACCCCTCCACCCCCCGCCCTCCATGCAGACGTCTCCCAGATATAGCAGGGGCACTTGGTTCTCCAGCCCAAGAACCTTTGTATAGAACGTACTCTGAGGAACAGAAGGCACAGGGGTGTCCCATGCTTGGGATTAAATGGAGCCTTGGTTCCCAAGCCCCACCCCAGCTACAGGTCTAGTCCCCTTCCTGCCCCCATGCCTCCAGACCTCCAAGATGTTCTGCAGCACCACAAGGTTGGGCTTCTGATCCTCGCAGACCAAGGCCTTTCGCATCTCACCCATGGCTTTCAGAGTCTGCGTGCAGAGCAGAGGAGAAACCAGAGCAAGTGGACTTACCCAGCCAGGCGAGGAATCAATGTCCTGGCGTGTGACATGCCCCAGGTCACGGCAGCCCCTAGTATTCCAGCTCACCCACTCACTTGTACCCGCAGGGGACCTACTGCAAACTCCTCCTGGCAACAGGACCCCACCTGCCTTTGCTGTCCCCAGGAAGGTCACTGCACACAGTCTAACCCACTGGAAGAGTCCGAAAGGATTCCACATTTGGAGGGAGAGGGAAGATTTCCAGCCAAGCTTCAGTTCCCCTAGCCTGTGTGGGTCTGAAGCAGCCGATCTCAGGCCTGTGCCCCCAGGCACGCACTGGGGATGAATGCGCTTGTGAAGGGAGTGTCTGTTCCCCACTGATTGCCGGTGCATGTGAAGGATAAATGCCTACCACTGCTACCCCATGAGGAAGTTACTCCTTTATCTGCGGCCGTGGGGCCTGTGCTTTGCTGCTGCAGTTCCTGAGCTGAAGTCCTGCCGAGGAGCTGTGATCATTACACTCTTATGCCAGTGCCAGGTAACCCAGGGGGCAGGTACACGAGCGACTGGCAGGATTCCCGCTTGGTTTGGGACGGCTCCTCACAGCTGGTTTGGGGCTTACCTTGGTGTTCAGAGCAGCCTCCACGCCCTAGATGGTCTGTGCTGGAGGCAGGGAGAAGATGCTGGAGAAGCAGGTGGCGAGCAGGTTGGATTGTTCCATTCCCCACAGCGGTGGCTTCACTTTGCTAAGAGAAGAGACACGTGCGGATTGGAGGGCTGAGGCGAGACTGATGCGCGAACGTTGGCCTCAGGCTCCCAGGACATGGAAACACCTGCGGGGGCTCTAGCTGGGAGGTGGAGGATGAGAATAGGCCAGGGGGTGCTGGAGGGAGCTGGTGCTGCCTTCTCTCATACCAGCAGGCTGAGGTGGAGATCACTGTGTTTTGCCGTAAAACAGCATCCCGTAAATGACATGGACGGGAGACTAGAATCTACTGGCACCAAAGCGCCTCTGAACCCAGCGGCCACAGTGCAAAGGAGTCTGCCAGTCCTGCCCCGCTGGGGGCAAGAGACCCTCCCACCACAACCATCTGCACTGCGGCTGCACAGTCCAGGCCAGCAGAGAGATGCTGCATCAGCCCTCAGCAGGGCAGAATCCAGGCAGGGATCCAAGACCTGCCCCTGCCCATTACTCTCAGCACGGTGGACAGGGCACAGGGAGGCAGGAAGGTGGGGACCGCCCAGACGGCATGAACCCCTTCACCCCCACTGCGAGAGCATGGCCCCAGCACATGCCATGAGGTGCCAGGTGACTACTCGAGCTGCCCCCTGCAGGACACAGCCGCACCTGTCATGGCAGGTGGCAGCTAGTGAGGAACAGCTAGGCCCACTGCTGACGCAAATCACCACCACCCCCATCGACCCCAGCAGAGATGGGATCATGGCCAATGCTGTTGCCTGCCCCGATCTCAGGAAGCCCGTGCCCAGTGGGGAGAGCCGCTCCAGCGCCTGCCCCACCTCCCCTTCCCATTCCTGGGGAACCTATTGAGCCAACTGCGAGAGCCGAGCTCCAGCCCGCAGCATATGCCACCCTGCGGATGCCTAAAGGGCAGGCTTCTGGGAAGCTCAGAGCTGGATGCCAGTGGCACTGAGAGAGAGCCCCCCATGGCACAGACAGTGCCATGTGCCAGGGCTAAGCCTGCCCAGCCTCTCAGCCACAGGGAGTCGCTGAGCTGCCGGTGTGACGCAGCTGGCGGCGATTCCGGTTGCTCCGCTTCAGCGGCATGCAACTGCCCCTCTCCCCACAGAGCCATCACCTGCGGGGTCCCAAAGGATCCCAACCCCCTCACTCCCTCCCCCACATCTTCATAAGGCCACTTGGAGGTCGCCAGGCACTGAAGGATCCTCCACCACCAACCCACTTCTGCCAGCGCACATGCACCAGTGCCATCACCTGGTGCCACGTGCCCGGGGGAATCAGAAGATGGGGGAGGAGCAGAGGGGAGAACGCCCTGGAGAACTGGCCATGCCAAGAGGCTGGCGTGTCTGGCTGCACACAGCACTGGCTGGGGCTAGGAGGGCAGGCCGGGTACCTCAGCTCCATGATGGCGAGCATCACTTGCTGATGCACCACGCCGGTCACGGAGTCGACGGACTCGTGATCAATTAGCTCCTGGAGAGACAACGTGAGGAAATGCCAGCCGGGCTCCGAGCTCCTGCCAGGCTCCGACTGGGGAGCAAAGTGCAGGGCCTGCAACACGTGGGCTTGACAGCCAGGTCGTCCTACTGTGAACTTGATGGTGTGCAGGGCTCCAGCCGGGGAGCACAGTGCAGGGCCTGTGGTCAGTGCCCCAGTGTCATGCACCAGTGCACTGCAAAGGCTCCATCAGCATTAGCACCCAGGGACTCCACCTTGTGCCAGGTGCTGCACACACACAGAGTGAGAGCCAGTCCCTGCCCCAGAGAACTCACAAGCTAACTAGACGAGACAAGGCATGGGAGAGAAACTGAGGCACAGAGGGGGAAGTGACTTGCCCAAGGTCTCACTGCAGAACTGACCCCAGCCCACTGGACCAGTCACCAGCCCACGCTGTCCCACGTTCAGGGAAGGGAGGTAAGCTCTGGAAAGCTTTCTGCAGTGCTGGAGAGCAAAACTTTCCAAATCTATGGAGCAGATTTGTCACTAGTTCCCTAGTGGGCACTGACTGCGCAGTGTTGGGGCTCTGTGCAGGGAGACTGGCGTATACAGAGCAACCTGGTGACTTGGGAAGCTGGGTGCAAGGGAACAATACATGTTTCGATACAGTTCTATGTTTAGGAATAAGGAATGCAGGCCACACTCACAGCATGGGAGGCTCTAAACTGGGAAGCGGTGACTCTGGAAAAGACTTGGCAGTCATGGTAATCAGCCGCACATGGGCTCTCAGTGCGACGCTGAGGCCAAAAGGGCTAATGCCATCCTGGAATGTATAAACAGGGCAATCTCCAGTTGTTAGAGAGGTTATTTGCCCTCTGTGTTTGGCACTGGTGCGTCTGCTGCTGGGATCCTGTGTCCAGGTCTGGTGCCCACAATTGAAGGAGAATGTTGATAAATTGGAGAGGGGTCAGAGAAGAGTCACAAGAGTGATTGAAGGACTGGGAAACACCCCTTATAGTGAGAGACTCCAGGAGCTCAATCAGTTCAGCTTAATGAAGAGAAGGTTACAGGGTGACTTGATGACAGTCTGTAAGCACCTACACGGGGAGCAAATACTTGATAATGGGTTCATCAGTCTAACAGACGATCCAATGATTGGCAGTTGAAGTTAGACAAATCTGCAGAGATCTCCAGGCCAATCACTAAACCCGCCAAGTAACACAGCCCCAGTGTGTGTTCTACTCACCTTTATCTTCTCCACAAGGAGGGCTTTGCTGAGAAAAGCAGCCAGGTTTCTCTCTGGGCTCCTACTGAGGATGGCTCTGCTGAAGGTGCTGATAAGCAATCAAAGACCTTAAGTTTCTTGGCCTCGTCCTATGCCCTGCAGAGATTAGACACAAACAGGAAGGTTAGCGTGGAAAGGAGCTTCCAGTGGGAGAGATGTCAGAAAGCCTCCCCCCTAGCGCTGCTCAGGCTTTAATATGCCGAATGCCAGAAGGCCATTCATCTGGCAACAGGAGTGACTATCTGGGGAGGGCAGGGCAATGCTGTATGAAACTAGACCAGAGAGAGAGCAGATCTCAGGGGTAGGTGTCCAAAGAGGAACTGCAACATGGGGGCTAAGCAGTCAGAGAGTCTTACTGGGGGCATGATACTGTGGGAGGAACATCTAGGTATGATACCCTGACACCCCAATATTTGCCACTGTCATGTAATTAGGATATGTTTGGTACAAGGTATGTCTTGTGACACATCATTCTAAAAGTCTTGATCTGCGAGACATTAATGTCTCATTGGATTGTATGTGCTATCGTTGTATGTGAAGTTATGAACTTCAGCTATGTATGCGTTCCTGAAACACATTGCGAGGTTCAAAACAGCCTTTCAGGTACAACAGTAAAAAAGCCAAACACTGGCTTATTGAGGAAATGCACTCAAGCACCAGGGTTACTCCAGGAACTGTGTGCAATAGAAACCTCTCCGAGATAACATGACACAATGGGACCTGTTGGACCCAGGTCACAGCAAAAGAGTTTTCCAGCATGTGGGAAGAGGAGATAAAAGGGGAACAATGACATCTGTGGGGCGGCAGGAACCTCACACTCCCTGCAATAAGATACCTGGAAACACCTGAGGGACAAAGATTGAACTATGAGAAGTGATGGTCCCAGGCTGGAGAGAGATTCCTAGCCTGCATAAGAAAACCTAGGAAATCCAAGCTGCGAAGCCAAGGCAGCTTGTGCCTTCAGAATCTGCCAACCTGTTTATCACTCAGGGGGAGAATCTGCAAATGTATATCCTATCTATCTAGTGTGTAAAGCTTCGTTTGTGTGGTTTGTTTATTGACTTAGGTAATCTGCTTTGTTCTGTTTGCCATCTCTTATAACCACTTCAAATCTACCTCTTGAAGTTAATAATCTTATTTCTTCTTTATACCCCAACCCAGTTCGTGCAATTAGTAACCGATGGGGAGGGGCGAAGAGTTGTTCATACCTCTCTCCACATCGAGGGAGGGGGTGAATTTCATAAAACCTTTGGGTCTGTACTCCAGAGGAGGTGGGCAGCACAATACTGGGACAAGCCCCTTCAGCTGAGTCTTCCCAGAGCTCATCTCAGTGTCTGTGTCTTTCTGCAGCTGGGTGTGGCCCTGCCTGTGTGCATGGCTGGAAGAAGCTTGTGAGCCTAGCCCAGCAAGACAAGGTAAAGGGGGCCCAGGCTGACAGAAGAGATGGGCTCAGTGGTATCCCAGTACATCAAGTGGCACCTCAAAGGGGGGCAACCCGTCACACTGGGGACTGGCCAAATCCAGTGTGCACAAGTCCACAAGGGGCTGGAAATTGAAGCTAGACACATTGAAACTGGAAATGTACGTTTTTAACAGAGAAAGTAATAGACCATTGGAACAACTGAGCAAGGGGCATGGTGCGTGATCTTTTGTAACTCAAGACGGGACATTTTTAAGATGCTCTAGTTTAAACAGGAATTATTTGGGGGCAGGTCTCTGGCCTGTGTTATACAGGAGGTCACAGTGATCCCGTCAGGCCTTAGAGACCATGTATCATCCGGAGAAAGGCAGATGGTGCATGTGGACAGGGCACTAGCTGTCAGATCAGAAGAGAGCTCTCGGTACCTGTTCATTGCCCTTGAGAAAGCCGTCGATGTAGTCCAGGGCCTCTTTCTCCTCCAAGTCTGGCCCCATAAAGCAGGAGGCATTAGCAGGTGATGGTGAATCTGATCAAAGACAGAGCAGTGGTAATACCTGGGCCTGCCAAGCTGCAGGCTGGGTGATAGAGATCTTAGAGGAAATCCTTGCCCCCCACTCCCGCCTCAGCAGGGTAACAGCCCCGATGCACAACAGGGTCTGGCACAGCGACCCCTGACTTCCCCACCTCTTGGCTGCCCAGACCAGGAAAGATCCAGTCACACCCCTGGTTCCCAGCTGCCACCCCACTTCCCCACCCAGCATGCAGGCTCAGCCTGGGGATTTGGGGAGAGCCACACCTGGAAGGAGGGATGATGTCAGGCTATGAGTGGTGTCCCTTCTCTCCAGGCCATTGCTGGAGGGGCCAGAGGAACTGGCAGTGAATCGGTCTACTCCCCACTGAGGGAGAGGGAAGAGCTGCCCAGTCTGCGTGGGATACGGGGACACAGGGCCTGCCCGTTCTGCTTGTTCTGACTGCCTCTCCTGCCATCGACAGCCAGCCAGAGCCACCGGGTGTAACCTGGTCAGGCCCTGGGCTCCCATCATCAACCACCCCCCAAATGCCCTGTGCTGCGACATGCATGACCCCCCCTGCAAAGGAGCCAGCAGATGGGGCTGCAACATCAGGGGGCATCTCATGCTCTTTCTGGCGCCCTGCAATCCTAGACTTAACAACCCACCATGCACCGAGCATCCCCTTCGACTGGTGGAAAACATCCTCCGACCCTGCAGAGTGACAGATCGGGGAGGGCAATTCAGTCAGTCTCCACCTGATGCTTCTGCTGCCGCCCCTAATGCCCCCCTCAGCTGTAGAGGCTGCAGCTGCTGCCAGCAAGAGGGGCCATTACCCCTCTGCCTGGGTTTTGCTGTCTCTCCATCCCGTGGCAGCCCAGAGTAGTACAAGGTCTATGGAGTCTTCTCCCCCCAGTGACACCCTGGTCTTGCAACCCCAACCCCCAGAGGGGCCAAGCCCCACCGCAGTGCGGGGCCATGGCCCCTGCCACTTTTACAGGAAGCACCCACTCACCAGCACGGAAGGGCTGAGGCACACACAGCTCCTGGTGCTGCGGGCTCTTCTGCTTACTTCCCTCGGGGAAGTTTCGTCTCCTCCCAGGCTCAGATGGGCTTGGAGGGGCCCTTGGGGACTTCCTCAGCATCCTGCAAGAAGCCAGGACAAGGCATTGCTTGTGAGTGATGAGAGACGACTGCCCTGTTCAGCATCAGGGCCAGCCCAGTTACTTCTGTTCCATCAGCGCCTACAGATGCCAGCTGAGATCAAGGCCCTGTTGCACCAGGTGCTGCAGACAATCCCTGGGCCGCAGGGCTCAGACTCTAACTAGCCAAGGCAGCCAGCAGGGAAACAAGGGAATGGATGTGCTCAACATCACCCAGTCAGTCAGCAGTACAGGCAGGATTAGAACCTAGGTCTCTGGACTCCCAGGCCAGCACCCCATCCTGCAGGCCAAACGGCCTCCCCTGGGTCACTCCCGCCTCTCCTTCTGCTGGTTCACAAACTGCACAGCAGACAGGCTGAATCCAACCACTCAGGATTCTTCCTGCCCAGGGAAATTACCCTGGCCCCTTCTCCCAGGAATATTGTGGTCATGGCAGGTCCCAGGTTGGGGAGGTCACCGGGATGGGGGAGCTGGGGACTGGCTAATGAGCAGCAGACATTGCTCAGACACCACTGTGAAGGGGAAGGAGCAGAAGGCAGGAGAGCCGCAGGCAGGCTGGTACCTTTTCTTCCAACCTCCTGGCCCCTTCGCCCCTGGTTCAGTGTGAGCTGTGGGAGCTCTCCCGGGCACAGGAGCTGGCTGGTGCCCAGATGGAACTATGTTGCCGATTGCACAGATCTCGCTTTTCTGAAACATTGAGTCTGCTGCCACAACCATACCAGGGCCCGCCAAGATCCTTGCAGCTGGTCAGTGCTAAGCTGTGAACTGTGCGACGTAGGGAAGACAAAACAGATCTTCCATCACTACCACAGCTCTGTGTTACATGGGACTCACTGCTGGCTCAAACCAACCAGCCCTCCTAAAATGGAGCCTGTAAATCCTCCAGCCCTGCTGTTGTCCTTTGTATTTCTGTAGTGCCCAGAGGCCTCAGTCCCAGATCAGGGCCCCATGGTGTTAGACATTGTACAGACACAGCCAGATTCCCCCCACGCGGGGTCTCCTGGGCAGGAGGGGCTCCATTTCTCACCCAGTGTCTCCTGCCAGCAGAGATGCTCTGAGAGACGTCTATGCTCTGGGCTTCCCGGGCTGGGAGGCAAGTGTGGCTGTCTCTGGGTGATTCTGCTGACTCTCCAGCAGCTGCACTTCAGGTGTCCTAATGCAGCTCTAGTCCTCTCCAGAGCTCAGGGGGCCTGTCCTGGCATCAGACTGCCCTGGTAAATAGAACAATGGCTCCTGGCAACCTGAGAATGCCTCTTCCCCCAGCAACCTCAGTGCCATTCCCGATGGAAGGGATGGTGTCAGCAAAGGTGATGGAGGCGGTCATATCTAGTGGTTGGAGCTGGACTCAGGAGGCCAGGGCGTGGGTGGAGCAAGGCTGGAGGGAGACCAGGGCTGGAGTAGGACTAGGCACAGGGCTGGAGCAGGCTAAGACTGTTGCCAATGTCAGACAGGAGCGAGTTCCTGGCCCTGGAGTTATGTTGACCAGACTGAGCTGCTGCTATGAAATTGATATACCTGCTCTGGGAGTCACGGGTCCAGTTCCTGGCTTGTGGATTGCCTGGAGCCCAGCACAGGATGGACTCAGGGCCTGACAGATGGCTAGAGGGGGCGCTTGGCTCCCGGCCCAGCTGGGTACTGACATGCCAGGCACCCCAGGGCATTATCACCAGCCCGTTCGCAGTCTTGGCATGGCAGTATGTTTCCTTCCCAGTCGCCGTCCCCTGGCATTAAACCAGGAACTCCGCGCTGGGGATGTGCACCTGGCAGCACGCAGCCTCCTGAGAACAGACAGGCCAGGATGCAGGGCGAGGGCTCCCAGAGAGAAACAGCAGGAGGGCAATGCTGGGAACCCCCAGGCCGTCTTCAGCTAGACCATGCGGGTGCCCCAGCCTCCTGGAGAGCATGAATCTAGCTTCAGCTCAGCCTTTGTGTCCCCCCCGTTCTCTGCGCTAGATGGGTCGGTCTCCTGGAGGGACAAAGTGCTGATCAGGAGTTCCTGACTTATCCAATGTCAGTTTCCAGCTCTTGCAAAAAAAAAACGGTGACTTCCCTTACACAGGAGCTGGCCTTCTTCAGGCTGTGCTGTGCCTGTACACGTTCCACTGTAGGGGCGTGTGCACCCAGGGCACGCGAGTCACAGACTTTTGCCAACAGTACCACGGAGCAGGGCCTATGCCCCTGCTCTCCCTGTGTGCTCGGGCACGGGCATCAAAAGGGCACATCTGCCACCTCCCTCTCAAGTCCTTCGCACCTGTGTGCTGCCAGGTGAACATCTCCATTTCTACTGAGGCCTCAGGGGCAAGGTTTATGAGGAACCAGCTGGAGTTGATCCCCCCTTGTGTTACATCCCTATGCAAGCTGGGGATCCAAACTGACACTCACGGGTTTGAGCCCCTGCCTAGCCAGGCCCTGTTCCCTCCCGCTAGGCAGTTGCTGGCCCTGAACTCCTGCAGGCAGCCATGACACACAGGCACTCAGGGCTCGAGAGAAGGGCTATCGCCGGCTGAATGACCCCTGCCTGTACGGTGGGGATTGAGGCCACTTTGCCAGCAGGTGCCCCCCAAGTCCCGTGATATGCTGAGAGATGAGTGAATATGTACAGCACAGCACGGCATCCCCTAACGCCGGGCAGGAGGACTGGGAGATGCGTAGGATACAGAGCACAGCGTCCTCTAACACCTGGCACTGGGGCTGAGAGATGGAGGGTGTAGGGTACAGAGCTCAGGGGCGTGGTCTCCTGCCCTGACAGACTGGGAGGGAGCCACAAACACCCCCTGGTGGGCAGAACCGGGACACCCATGGCCGCCCTGCCAGAAGCAGAAGGGCAGGACAGGAAGCGGAACTATGCAAGGCCGGCCCTCCAGCTCAGATGGGAGACAGCTGCCAGATGAGCAGGATGTCTCTTCCCCGAGGCGGGAGCCCAGACCTGACTGAGAGCGCTCTCCTGACAGAGACCCAGAGGGGCTGCCGGAGCTGCCAGACGCCGGGGACTCGGAGGAGCTGGTGGGGCTGCCACTAGCCATCTGCCCCAGTGAAGCAATCAACCCTGGAACCCATGTACACACGGAAAGGGCATGTAGAAAGGAGCCCAGGGCAGCCGAATAGAGTTCAACCGTGTTATGGACAACAAGCCGGCCAGTGTGTTGCCGTCAGATTTTCCCTGCTGCCCCAGTGGTGGACCACTCCGCCGCTGTTAGGGCCCTGGGCTGGGACACAGTGGAGCAGGAAGGCCTGGGTTCCCCTACCCCCACCACCCTACCATCAGGAGAGGCAGCCTCCCCACCTGGTTGTCAGGAGGCCTGCATTGGTCTGGCACCCGCCTGAATCAGGACGCCAGACAGTTGTGTTGACTCTCCCACCAGAGAGCTAACCTCCCCTAGACTGCGACGGCTCTGCCGGACCGTAGGCCAGAACCCCCCTGCTTGATTGCTGCCCAGCCCTGATCAAGGGCCAGGCAAATGGACCTCCTGCTGCTCAGCCTGTAGGCCAGAGCTCCTTCTCGATTGCAGCCCTGCCCTGATTGAGGGCCCCAGGCAAACAGACTCTCTACCATTGCTCGGCCTGACTGCAGGCCAGAACCATTAATACCGAGCTAATTTTCCCCTGAACCAAGGTACCCCGGAAGTATCGTAGCGAGTGGAGTGGTCTCCCACCCAGATGGATGGGGAGGGAGCTGCGAACCCCTTACAGCCTCTCTTTCTACTCGTTCATACTTTTCCTCTAAATATGTCAAAACACAAGCACGCAACCTTCTCCCGGCCAGAGACACAAAGATACAAAATAAATTTTCAAAATGTCCAACACCACCACAAACGTACACGACCAGAAACGGGAATGGAGGCATAAACCCTACATGGGGCACAGAAAACTGTCAAAAAGTACATGGTGATAAAAGCTATCGAGCAGTTAACTACTCACATGGCTGGGGAGGGCAGGCAGCCAATGGGGAAGAAGCCAAGGTCTGGCATCAAGTGCTCCATCCCGCTCCAGGCAGGCTCTGGTTCTCCAAGCCCCCAAAGAAGGGAGGCTGGGTTTAACCAGAGCTAGGGCAGCTGGGCAGCTCCAATGACCGGGCTCTCCCTAGTGCACATCACTGTCATCCTGTGGAACAACGTCCATAGGCTGGAGTGGGCTGGAAGGTGGTTCTTGAAGGTATCCAGGATGAGGATGGTCTGCGAAGCCAGGCATCAGTCCGAGGACTTGCTGTCCTGAAGGAAATGGAGGTCAGAGCCACAGCACTCTGGAAAGCCCCGGCAGACCAAGCCAGCGCTGTACCTCTCGGCCCGCGACAAGGAGGCAGCAGGCTGGAGGCAGGGGACTCGCGGGAACAACCAGCAACCCTCACTAAACGTCCCTTCCGCCCTCCATAGCTGGGGCAGCCTCCAGACACAGGCAAGAAGTCACAACAAACCCCATTCACTCACTATTTCTTGGACTGCCCCGTCCCTGCAGTATCTGAGCACCTCATCCCTGCCTGTATTTACCCTTCCCCTTCCCCCCAATGCACAGATGGGCACTTAGGCCCAGAGAGGGGGAGATTCACAAAGGGGGCTTGGGCATTGTTAGGCTACACCTAACTTCAGGTGCCCTGCTGCCCTCTAAGAGGGAGCTCAGCCATTCTCTAGCTCCGATTGGGAAGCCCAGCTGTGAATCTGCTCTGGGAGTGAGGAGCCTGAGATATGTCACCCCCCTCCCCCTTTTCCCCAACAAATGTGGAGGAGACACTGCTCTGCCCTGGCCCAGGGGTCCGGGCATGCAGCAGGGAGGTAGATGACCGGACGTCACCTCGGCCTCATTTGGAGCAGTGGCTTCACCCCAGGCGCCCCACGTGGAGGTGACTGCCCCAAACACTGGGCTAGTGAGTGCAAGGGGGGGAGGCAGGACCCCACCTTGGCTGTGTTTCGGGGGGGGGGGCAATCATCTGCGAAGGCCAGGCAGCTCAGGCCCAGTTTGGGGATCTGCCAGGCCGCAGCTCTGAGGTCAGGGCTAAGTGCCTGGGCACGTGCCAACCAGGAGACACGACAGGGTGAGGGGCAGCTGATCAAGGGTTGGGGGATCTACATTTTGCATCCCTTTGTGGCTCTCGCCCACGATCACATTGCTGGCGTCGGAGATTGAACCCAGTCCGCGGCTCTGGGCCATTCGTCCCCCTAACTCTCAGTGCTCAAAGCGGTTACCACTCACCGCTGCAGATGGCATCCAGCTTGTCCTGGCTCCTCTGGTCCAGCTGCCAGGCAGTGAGCCCTCTACACACACACACCAACAGCTCGTCACCTCCCCACATCCCCAGCGAGGGTGTCAAAGCGTCTGTCACCCTCCAACCAGCGGGCCTTTCCCCCGCCCCTCGCTGACCAGGACGTGCTCCTGAGTCCCCAGAGAAATGGAGAGTCCCCAGGGATGGCTGTGGGGCTGGTTGCCAAAGGAGAGCATAGCGCCTTGAGGTTCTACTACCAAGAGTCCATGGCAGGGTGGTGGTGGGGGTACTGCATGGGGAGCAGTGGGATTAGAGGGGGCCCATCAGCCAATCAGGGCAGTGTGGGGTGAGCTTGCTCCTGCGGGTTTCTGACACCCCTGAGCCTTCATTCGGCAATCAGGAGCCCAGGGGTTACTTCTCGCTGCTGGCAGGGACTGAGCAGAGCCTGGGACTGGATCCAGCTCCCCTGCTAAGGGGAGCCCTCTGCTCTGTGCTTACCTAGGAACCTGATGGCCACTTCTCTAATTGGAGCCTGCGGGTTCTCCAGAAAGGCAATAGTCTGACACAGGAAGATTTCTGCTCTCCCCTTGTAGCGCGCCACCGAGGAGCCAGAATAAGAGAGCACAAGGTTATGAAAGGCTTTTCCGTCCCACAGGCCGGGTTCCAGGTCTGTGGAGTGTCCTGCTTTCGCCCCTCCTTCCTGTGCCAGGAGGATCACGCAGAGGGACTACACCCAGGGCCAGGTGTGGTCACAGAGCCGGGCAATGGGGGGTGCCCTATCCACCGATTCTCCCACTCCTGCCAGCGAGGGATGTACAGTGAATGACCCGAGGGCTCCCTCACCTGGCAGTCACAGCTTCGCCACAGCTCCTTTTGCTGGATGAGGGCACTGAGCTGGCACCACCTCAGGAATTGCGCAGCGCTGCTGAGGGTGTCCCAACACACCTGCAAAACAAGAGGGGCCGGAGCGAGCCGACCACGTTACGGGAGCTGGAAGCCAGGGCTGCCCCTAGGCATACGCAGCTGCCTAGGGCACCATGAAATTTGGGGCACCAAATTGCTCCAGATTTCATGGTGCCCCTAGGCAACTGTGTGCTGCATATGGAGCAACCCCAGCCCCATCCCTCGACCAGCCCCATCCCTCGACCAGCCCCCACGCAGGCTGCGCCCACTACAAAGAACAGGGCAGTCCCGGGGGGTGTCCCAGACAACTCCCTCCATCCTGCCTCTTACCCTTCCCCCTGCTCTGCCCCTGGCCCGCCCCCATTCCACCTCTTCTCCGCAAGCCTCTTCCCCCAGCAACCCCACACTCACCAGCAGTGGCAGGAAGTGGAGCAACCCGGTCCCAGCCCACTCTACTCCGCCAGCTCCCAGCCACGGCTCTCCACTTCCCTGTGCCGGTGAGTGCAGGAAAAAGATCGCCCCCCACACTCACCAGTGGCGGGAAGCGGAGCGACGCAGGCCCAGCCTGCTCTGCTTCCCTTGCCCCGGCCCCAGCCATGTCACTCTGGTGGGGAAAGGACGGCCCCCTGGTTCTCACCGGTGGCGGGAAGCGGAGCGCCGCAGCTGGGAGCTGGCGGAGTAGAGCAGGCTGGGGCCGGGCTGCTCTGCTTCCTGCTGCTGTCAGTGAGTGGGGGGTAGGATCCCTTTCCCAAAACCTCTTTCCCTGAGTGACACGGCTGGAGCTGGGGCGAGGGAAGCAGAGAGGGCTGCTCCCGGCTAATTCCCCAGGCCACTCTGGGCCTGTAGGGCCCCCAAAAGTGGCCCCCCACAGCTCCTGCCTCCAAGACCCTGGTGGGAGGTGGAGGGGGAGGGGGAGGCCTGGGGCTTCACACAGCCCCACCACAGGGGGGCTGCATAGGGCACCCAAATGGCTAGGGACGGCCCATCTCTGCTGGACTAACCCTCCTCCTTAGTCTCTTTGGGACAGGACTCTTAGTCAGCAAGGGAAAAGGAAGAGGGTCAGGGATGAGATGTTCAGCAACATGCTCTACAGCACTGATGACCCGCTGGAGTAACAGAAGGCGAAGGAGGAATGGGACGCACAGCAGGAGGAAGGAATAATGGCTCAATTCCTCAAGCATGACCAGAGGAATAGGGACCAGGACCAGTTGCTGATGGAGCAGTTGATCGACCTGGTGGCCATTGGGTACAACCTCCACCTCCAGTACCAGTGCACAGCCCACTACAGCACCAACTCCACGAGTACAAATTTCCACTCCAGGGCTGCACTGTTCTGCAGGGCACCACGTCCTGCAGCCAGAACAGGCCCTGGAAACTCTGCGGTTGGGTGGTCAGTGAACAGCTGTATGCGCTGGAATAGACAGATGTTCCCTGTGCACACCACCTGCATCGCCTGTACACCTATGTTCAACATGGGCAACACGTTCTGTTGGGGGCAGGAGAGCAGGGGCCAGACTTCTGACAGATTTAGTGCAACAGTATGAAACCTTCCTGCATCACATTCCCCCAATACATGCCCCATCACTGCATTACAGGTTCCTCATCCCTGCGTTGCCAGGGCGTGGGCACACAAGGCATCCCTCATTTCCCTTGCTTGCCTGGATCCAGCCCCAGTGAGGATAGGGGCACTGTCTGGTTGCTAGTAGACTGGGCAGGTGAATCACCAGGAAGCTCCCAGCTCAGTCAAGGAGGAGCTCAGCTGCTGGGAGCCCAGAGAGCAAGAGAACTCAGCTAGCGCACAGCCCCTAGGAGGAGGGCCACGAACCCTGATCTAAAGGGGTGAAATTACAGGCCGGAGATGATTTGAACCACACAGCCCCAGAAGGCAGATTGTGGAAACCCTGACCTGAGGGGCTCACTTTGGGGAGCTGAACTCGGTTGAATATATTAGACCCCAAGAGAGGAGGAATACTGCTTTGAAGACTTCTTGCTGTGAGTGGATTATTTTTGGGAAGCTAATGGGAAACTGATGGGCCACCCCAGACCACGAAGGGTTGCCCTGGGACACCACCTGTCTACAGTCCCAGTTTGGGATGGGATCTCCATTTTATCTTTTGAAAATTTGCAGGATGGAAAAACCACCCCTCCCCCAGCTCTACTATTTAGGTTTTCTTCTTTCTTGTGTCCCTGTAATGGGGTCGCTGCTTCTGAGCACCTGTCATGGCTTGGGATGGCTCTGCAGGTGCCTCTGCCTCAGTTTCTCCTCACCAGGCTTTTCCATCTCTCCCAAGAATTCACATTGCTCAGTCCTCTGGCCAGGTCACTCCCAGAGTTCAGCCCCTTTCAGGGTACTCAAAATACAAAATAAACCTGACCTGTGGCAATAGTCTCAAGTTAACATGATGTGATGTTATGAGTATAATATAATCTCATTGAAAGGTGACAGGGCCAGAAAGAGTTAATTAACTCCCAGACTGACCTGACCCGTGGCACGGAACTTCAGAGACTGGCTAGGAAGAGATGTAAATAATAGAGCTTTGAAATGCAGCCTGTATTGTTAGAGATAGAAGAGTAGCTGTTTGCTCAGGTCTTGTGATGTAAGCAAACAAGTCTTGTCTATGACTATAGCTTTGATTCAGAGATCAAAAAAGGAATATTAACATTTAGGAAAATACTTGAGTATTATTGTCTATGTCTCTTTGAAGGTTGTGATAACCTGTATCTGAACTGTTTAATGGATCAATTATCCTGCGCTAATTGCCATGATGTTGAGAAGAAGGAAAGTTAAGCTTATTGTTTTCCCAGGCCAAAAGGCTGCAGGAAATGTATAAAAACCTTGGGACATGATCCTTCTTGATCTCAGATCTGCTTTGGGTTTCAAGAAGGGGAACCTTAAGCCATGAGGATTGAGATCCCCAGTCACACCCTGAATATGGACATTGGACTATAACCAATGGGCTATTTCTAAAAGGACTTTTGGCAACTATAAGCTCCTCTCTGCTGTGTATCTGAACCTCAAGAATTGAATTCAAGTCTGTCTGGATATTGATCTTTTAACCAACACTCTCTCTCCTTTTTAAAAAAGTTTTAGTTTAGTTAATAATTGACTGTAAGCGTGTATTTGGGGTAAGATCTAAGTTATTATTTGACCTGGGTCTGGGGCTTGGTCCTTTGGGGTCAGGAGAACCTTTTTTTAATATGATGAAATAAGATTTTCAGAATTTATCATCATATGTTTGACATGTGTGCCTGGATGGAGGCCTGAGGCTGGGTACTTTAAGGGAATTGCATTATTTCAACTTCTGAGTAACTAGTGAGGTAATACAGAAGTTGTTTTGTGCTGGCTTGGCAAATCTAAGTATTGGAATTTCCACCAGCTTTTGGGGTTTGTCTGCCCTGTTTTGTTTGCAGTTCACCCTATTTCAGTGACCTCAGCTGGCTCCCATGGGCAGCACCCTCACACATGAATTAAAGGTTCTCCATCCCTCCTGAGCTCAACTCACAGTTCTTCTCTCTCTCATGGGAGCACTATCTGGGGTTTCCCCACTGGGAGTGCAAGTACAACACAAAGAGAAACAGTCTCCTGCGCCCTCCTGGGCTTCACACTCTCCTTAAACAAAGCTGGTCTTAATCCTTACCAGAGCCCTGACTCCCAGAGCTTTTCCTGGAGCTTGGCCTCTTCTCTGCCTTGACAGGTAACTCCCAGCTGTACTTACCTGGAGACCCTTTCTCCCCTACAGACTCAGGGTCTCCTGCAAGAGCCTTCTTGCTTTCTGCAACTTCTGCAGCCATCTGCCACTGCCCCTTTCTGCCCATACTGCTAGGCTAACTAAGGCCAGATTGTGTCATGTGACCTACTGTCATTCTCCCCACATGGAGAGAGTCATGGGTGGGGCTGGGCCCATTTCCCCTTAAAGGGGCCAGTCACTCTGCGTTAAATCCCTTTTCCTTGCCACCTCTTGTTTTCAGGGAAAGGAGGTAGGAATTGTGACAGGCAGCTTCTTCCCCGGAACCTCAAAGATTATAGACATTGGTGTCCTGGGAGGCAAAAGTGGAGCAAATTTCCATTGATCATGTGGATTGATGGCTGACCCACAACACACAGACTCAGAGATTATAAGGCCAGAAAGGACCATTGTGATCATCTAGCCCAGGGGTGGGCAAACTTTTTGGCCCGAGGACCACATTAGGTTGCGAAACTGTATGAAGGGCTGGGTAGGGAAGGCTGTGCCTCTCCAAACAGCCTGGTCCCTGCCCCAGACCCCTATCTGCCCCCTCCTACTTCCGACCCCCTGACTGCCCCCCTCAGAACACCCAACCCATCCAACCCCCCCTGCTCCTTGTCCCCTGACTGCCCTCTCCCACGACCCCCGCCAGTAAGTGCCTGCCGTGACCCCACCCCCTATCCAACCCCCCTGCTCCCTGTCCCCTGACTGCCCCGATCCCTATCCACACCACCACCCCCTGACAGCCCCCCCGGGACTCCCACCCCTATCCAACCCCCCTGCTCCCTGTCCCCTGACTGCCCCGATCCCTATCCACACCACCACCCCCTGACAGCCCCCCCGGGACTCCCACCCCTATCCAAACGCCCCCTGCTCCTTGTCCCCTGACTGCCCCCTCCCACAACCCCTGCCCGTAACTGCCTCCCGTGACCCCACCCCCCCGCTCCCTGTCCCCTGACTGCCCCGACCCCTATCCACACCCCTGCCCCCTGACAGCCCCCCTGGGACTCCCATCCCATCCGATTGCCCCCTGTTCCCTGTCCCCTGACTGCCCCCGGGACCCCCAGCTCTTATCCAACCCCCCCATTCACCACCCCCTTACCATGCTGCTCAGAGCAACAGGATCTCTCACAGGAGCTCACAGCCCCACCGCCGGCACTGCCCGACAGGAGCGGTGGGCCAGAGCGCTGGCAGCGTGGTGCCCTGAGGCTGCAGCGGAGGGGGGACAGTGGGGGAGGGGCCAGGAGCTCAGGGGCCAGGCGGGATGATCCCATGGGCCGGATGTGGGCCATAGTTTGCCCACCTCTGATCTAGCCTGACCAATCTAAGGCAGGCCACAGGACTCCCCTGAATAAATTCCTGTTAGAGTGGAGCCTAACTTTAACAAAAACATCCCCTATTCATTTTAAAATTGCCAACAAAGGAGAATTAACCACAACCCTCAGTAGGTCATACCAATGGTTAATTATCCTCACTATTAAAAAAAATAGTGCCTTATTTCTAGCCTGAATTTACTAACCTTCAACTTCCAGCCATTGGATCCTGTTATACCTTTGTCTGCAAATTTAAGAGCCCCTTGCCAAAGTTTTATTCTTCATGTAGGATCTCATAGACTGTGATCCAGTCACCCCCTAACATTCTCTTTGATAATCCTTCTTAAATATTGGACACCAGAACTAGACACAGTTTCTCCAGCAGTGGTAGAACAAGCGTCAGCTACAGAAGTAATATAACTCTGCTCCTACTCAATATTCCCCTCTTTCTACATCCAAGGATTGCATTAATGCTTTTGGCCACAGCATCACACTGGGAGATCTTGTTCAGCTGATTATCCACCATGAGCCCCAAGTCTTTCTCAGGGCCACTGCTTCCTAGGATAAAGTTCCCCCATCCTATAAGCAGCGTCTACATTCTTTGTTCCTAGATGGATAACTTCACATTTGGCCACATTAAAACACATATTATTTGCTTTTGTCCAGCTTACCAAGTGATCCAGGTCATTCTGTATCAGTGACCTGTCCTACTCACCCAGTCTGTTGTCATCTGCTAACTTTATCAGTGATGAATTTTTCTTTTCTTCCAGATCATTGATAAAAAAGGTTAAATAACATAAGGCCAAGAACTGATCCCTGCAGGGCCCCACTAGAAACATACCAACTCGATGATAAATCCCTGTTTACAGATACATTTTGAGACCTGTGTTGACCTGTAACCCCAACCTGATCTGAGTGTGCAAAATTGGATTATAAATCATGTATTAAGGCATAAAATCCTTGAAGATAGCGAAATAGAAGCTATTGGAGCTGTAATGCAAGACATGCAAGTAGGTTTACATAAGAATCTGTGTAACAACTAAGGTGGGCTTGACAATAAGCTGACGCCTGTTGGGCCTGTTAGTAGTTATGATAGCCTATGTAGGAAAGGTGTTTGCATGACTGCTTAACCAAACATTATAGGATTTAACAATAGTTTCCAATATGTATCTTGGGATACACAAGGACACCACAGAAGCTGGAAATAGTGGATTTCTAGGGGCTTTGTGGGGATTTGGAGAAACTATATTTATGTATTGAAACCACTGGAAAAAGAATGACACAAAAAGAGATAATGCTAGTAAGCGAAACCTAAATTATGGGCCCCGCAATGACAAATATAGGCAGGGGGCAGAGACCTAAATCAAAAATGGTCCCAGATGTGTGGGGGACATAAGGAAAGGAGTATAGAAGATGTTTGCAGATAAAGATACTAGCTAACCTACCTCATCACTTTTATAAACAGATGGTCAGGCCAATGCCTTGTTGAGGCATTAGAATGGTGGAAACCAGATCATCACTGCCCATTTCTGGTGCTCTCCACATACTATTCTCTTCACCTTTATCTCTAATAGTTGCCATAAGCTTGCAAGTATGTGAGACTTGGGAGTGTTTTGGTTTTATAGATATATGTAGAGAGAGAACCACTAGTCCAAAATAGATCTAATGCTTAGACCTAGGCATCATGATTTCAGCTCTACAGCATTTAACAAGACTCCTAATGAAGTCAAAATTAGCTCTGTTATTACAGAGGGGGAGGGGGAGACAGAATCAAAGTGGTGTTTGGGACCCACATCATCAGGTACACATACCTATCCACAACCTCTCTCAGTTCACTGGGCTTTGGAACCCATGTCCCTTGCCTAGCGAGTGCTACTTAGTTGAGGGCAAGTCCCTCCATCATAAAATGCCAAGTACAGTTCTACTGTCCTTGAATCACATAACTAGGATAACAACACTTTATTACTCTTGCCCCAATAACAAAGAGATTAGAATCATAGAATCATAGAATATCAGGGTTGGAAGAGACCTCAGGAGGTCATCTAGTCCAACCCCCTGCTCAAAGCAGGACCAATCCCCAATCAAATCATCCCAGCCAGGGCTTTTTCAAGCCTGACCTTAAAAACTTCCAAGGAAGGAGATTCTACCACCTCCCTAGGTAACGCATTCCAGTGTTTCACCACCTTCCTAGTGAAAAAGTTTTTCCTAATATCCAACCTAAACCTCCCCCACTGCAACTTGAGACCATTACTCCTTGTCCTGTCCTCTTCTACCACTGAGAATAGTCTAGAACCATCCTCTCTGGAACCACCTCTCAGGTAGTTGAAAGCAGCTATCAAATCCCCCCTCATTCTTCTCCTCCGCAGACTAAACAATCCCAGTTCCCTCAGCCTCTCCTCATAAGTCATGTGTTCCAGACCTCTAATCATTTTTGTTGCCCTTCGCTGGACTCTCTCCAATTTATCCACATCCTTCTTGTAGTGTGGGGCCCAAAACTGGACACAGTACTCCAGATGAGGCCTCACCAATGTCGAATAGAGGGGAGCGATCACGTCCCTCGATCGGCTCGCTATGCCCCTACTTATACATCCCAAAATGCCATTGGCCTTCTTGGCAACAAGGTCACACTGTTGACTCATATCCAGCTTCTCGTCCACTGTCACCCCTAGGTCCTTTTCCGCGGAACTGCTGCCTAGCCATTCGGTCCCTAGTCTGTTGCTGTGCATTGGGTTCTTCCGTCCTAAGTGCAGGACCCTGCACTTATCCTTATTGAACCTCATCAGGTTTCTTTTGGCCCAATCCTCCAATTTGTCTAGGTCCCTCTGTATCCTATCCCTGCCCTCCAGCGTATCTACCACTCCTCCCAGTTTAGTATCATCCGCAAATTTGCTGAGAGTGCAATCCACACCATCCTCCAGATCATTTATGAAGATATTGAACAAAACCAGCCCCAGGACCGACCCCTGGGGCACTCCACTTGACACCGGCTGCCAAGTAGACATGGAGCCATTGATCACTACCCGTTGAGCCCGACAGTCTAGCCAACTTTCTACCCACCTTATAGTGCATTCATCCAGCCCATACTTCTTTAACTTGCTGACAAGAATACTGTGGGAGACCGTGTCAAAAGCTTTGCTAAAGTCAAGAAACAATACATCCACTGCTTTCCCTTCATCCACAGAATCAGTAATCTCATCATAGAAGGCGATTAGATTAGTCAGGCATGACCTACCCTTGGTGAATCCATGCTGACTGTTCCTGATCACTTTCCTCTCGTGTAAGTGCTTCAGGATTGATTCCTTGAGGACCTGCTCCATGAGTTTTCCGGGGACTGAGGTGAGGCTGACTGCTCTGTAGTTCCCAGGATCCTCCTTCTTCCCTTTTTTAAAGATTGGCACTACATTAGCCTTTTTCCAGTCATCTGGGACTTCCCTGTTCGCCACGAGTTTTCAAAGATAATGACCAATGGCTCTACAATCACATCCGCCAATTCCTCGTCCGGCCCCATGGACTTGTGCATGTCCAGCTTTTCTAAATAGTCCCTAACCACCTCTTTCTCCACAGAGGGCTGGCCATCTACTGCCCATGTTGTGATGCCCAGCGCAGCAGTCTGGGAGCTGTCCTTGTTAGTGAAGACAGAGGCAAAAAAAGCATTGAGCACATTAGCTTTTTCCACATCCTCTGTCACTAGGTTGCCTCCCTCATTCAGTAAGGGGCCCACACTTTCCTTGGCTTTCTTCTTGTTGCCAACATACCTGAAGAAACCCTTCTTGTTACTCTTGACACCTCTTGCTAGCTGCAGCTCCAGGTGCGATTTGGCCCTCTGATTTCATTCCTACATGCCCGAGCAATATTTTTATACTCTTCCCTGGTCATATGTCCAACCTTCCACTTCTTGTAAGCTTCTTTTTTATGTTTAAGATCTGCTATGATTTCACCGTTAAGCCAAGCTCGTCGCCTGCCATATTTACTATTCTTTCGACTCATCGGGATGGTTTGTCCCTGTAACCTCAACAGGGATTCCTTGAAATACAGCCAGCTGTCCTGGACTCCTTTCCCCTTCATGTTAGTCCCCCAGGGGATCCTACCCATCCGCTCCCTGAGGGAGTCTAAGTCTGCTTTCCTGAAGTCCAGGGTCCGTATCCTGCTGCTTACCTTTCTTCCCTGTGTCGGGGATCCTGAACTCAACCAACTCATGGTCACTGCCTCCCAGACTCCCGTCCACTTTTGCTTCCCCCACTAATTCTTCCCTGTTTGTGAGCAGCAGGTCAAGAAAAGCTCCCCCCCAGTTGGCTCGTCTAGCACTTGCACCAGGAAATTGTCCCCTACGCTTTCCAAAAACTTCCTGGATTGTCTATGCACCGCTGTATTGCTCTCCCAGCAAATATCAGGAAAATTAAAGTCACCCATGAGAACCAGGGCGTGCAATCTAGTAGCTTCTGCGAGTTGCCGGAAGAAAGCCTCATCCACCTCATCCCCCTGGTCCGGTGGTCTATAGCAGACTCCCACCACTACATCACTCTTGTTGCTCACACTTCTAAACTTAATCCATAGACACTCAGGTTTTTCTGCAGTTTCGTACCGGAGCTCTGAGCAGTCATACTGCTCCCTTACATACAGTGCTACTCCCCCACCTTTTCTGCCCTGCCTGTCCTTCCTGAACAGTTTATAACCATCCATGACAGTACTCCAGTCATGTGAGTTATCCCACCAAGTCTCTGTTATTCCAATCACATCATAATTCCTTGACATCACCAGGACCTCCAGTTCTCCCTGCTTGTTTCCAAGGCTTTGTGCATTCGTATATAAGCACTTGAGATAACCTGCTGATTGTCCCTCATTCTCAGTATGCTCAGACTTGGGATCCCACAGCAGCCAAAGTGACCATTTGGGCAAGCAGTCCCATCATGCTAGGCGGGGTGGGTGTGCCCATGCAAACAAGATCAGTCCCTAAGGTCCTTTTCCACAGCTCAGCACCAGATGTCAGGGTAGAGCTCATTCTGGCTCTGCTTACATATGTATGTTTTCGTATAATTATGCTTATGCTTGGATTTATTTGGATTTTAAATAAATTTAAACAAAGTCTTCCTGTTCCTATTTGTGTGATTCACCAGTCTCACTTAATAATAATCTTTGGTAGCTCCCTGAGTAAGGAACCTGTTATTAGTGACCTGTTCAATTTGCACCCTAAACTTATCAAAGGCTACACCTGTCAGGTAACCACTTTTTAATTCATAACCAAGTTGAACATTATTTATCAACAAAATTTGTAATCTCACCAAAAAGGGACATCAGGTTAATTTGACAGGATCCATTTTCCATAAACCCATGTTGTTTGGCATTAATTAAATTATACTCATTTAATTCTCTATTGATTGAGTCCCATATCAGAAGTTCTATTATTTTCCCTGGAACCAATGTCAGCCTCACAGACCTATATTTACCTTCAGGGGTTCTCAAATTGCGGGGGGCATGACCCCTCAAGGGGTCACGAGGGTATTACATAGAGGGTTGCGAGCCATTAGCCTCCACCCACAAACCCAACTTCGCCTCCAACATTTATAATAGTGTTGAATATGAATATATAATAACAAGTGGATAAATAGGTTACTTGATATAGATAGATAGATAGATAGATAGATATTTTAATTTTTATAGCGGCCTTCACTTCCCCTCAAAGCCAGGTTGGTTTATTTTTAACTGCTGCAGCCCTTCTTCTTTCTTCTTTAAACCCCTGCTAATAAAGCAGGAGATGGATTAATTGTTAATTATTCTTATTAATAATCAAATCGTTATTACATTTATATTATTGAGGCACCCAAAGGCCCATTCAGGTCACAGATATAGACACACTCCCAGCTCCAGAGACCTGACAGTCCAAAAGACTCAAGAACAGATGCAGGATTGGATATGGGAGAAATAACATAGAAGCAAATTCAAATGGTGATGATTGGTACAATTTCCTGTTTTGTCGTTACTGTTTGTTTAAGTAGCAGTAGGGCTGAGTGAGGGGGAATGGCAGGATTGGGGAGCGGAGGCTGGTTAAAATAAGGAGAGGGAAGAAAAGGCAAGAGGCACACCCAGAGCTCCTCACCTGCCAAGCGAGTCACTGTCAAGTGTTTTTCCGGAATCACAATAGAGGGAGGGATCTCAAGAAGGGATTCGAAGGAGGATTAGGTGTTGGCTGCACAGATTTTTTCGGGGCGTTTTCTCCATAAAGAAAGGGCAACATGGGAGAAAATGGAGAGGTAAAGAGTTAAAGATGTTTCCCTTAATCCAAGTATTTGTAACAACTCTCTTTAGGAAGAGCCTGAGGTGGTGTGATGCCAGCCAGTCATTATTCTGAGCTATATACCCCTTGCCTTGTGCTTGTTACATTAATTGTCTGTGTCCCAAGAATCAAGTAAACTTGTTTTCAGGGAGTCTTCCCCCTACTGACAGAACTGGTGGGCATAATGTGTGCTAAACATCCTGCTACTGCAAGAGAGGGTCATGGCCTACTCAGGAAGCCCTAAGATCTGCCTCTACCACTAATGATCATGGTCTAGGCAGGAAACCCCAAGGTCTATTAGTCGGACAACTGTGAATATTACAGGTGGTGCTGGGTGATTTCTCTTGTACAACAGCTGATCTGAGTGACACAACCTGGTTCTAGTGACTTGTCCTTTTCTACAATTGGGCATGTCCTACACTGGTAATTGGTCTTGTAATGATCACCTTTGGCACATGGGATTTCTTCCCTAGTTTACAAAATAATCTGCCTCTAATGTCTCCCAACTGATGTCTAATACAATATAGAATCTATGAGGGTGAGAAACAGCTTTGATACATACAGTTTGTACAGCAGTTTTTCTTCCCGCACCAGAGATGGGGGTTAGCCGATGATCTGAGGCTGTGGTAAACCTGACGTCAGGAGGGGGCTCATCGCTCATATATGGTGGTGTTTGTTGCTTTTGAGTTTTATTGGATGTTTTAGCTTCATACATTCACAGATAAAACCACTGATAATAACTAAAAAGGCAGATGGGTTTGCTATTGGTTCCTTCCCGCAGCTGATGCCAGCCTCTGAATCTATATATTTCCCTTCCACTGCTTTGTTGTCACTTGTCAGATACAGAGGAGCCCTGGCAGGTGCTTAGGTGCAGTCAGAGTATTGAGAGGAGGGGACAGCAAGTCATACTGGCAATGAAGGGACATCTCTCCACTCCAGTGCTGTGGCTTCTTCTCCTCACAATTCAGGTCATAGCAGGTAAGTCTCCCTTGTGTTTCACCAGGGGAGCTGGGTTAACTGGGACTAGGATGGTAACTTTTACACTCTGCTTTTTACCATCCATGTCTGGCTTGGAGGTTGTGACTTTTCCTTTTACGATTGGACCTTGCTACTGTTACAGAGGCTGTTTTTACCTTGAGATTAGACTATTGCAATGACCTCTGTGTGGGGCTGCACCTTAAAACCATTCAGAGAACAACGCTGGTGTAAATGGCAGCTACTCACTGAGCAGCGCATCTGGCTGGGAGCTGTGCTGCAGGGTCTGCACGGGCTGCCCATCTCTGGGTGGAGGTTAAGGTGTTGGTGATGATTTATAAAGGCCTAAATGGCCTGGAACCAGCTTCTCTGAGGGATCACCTCTCTCCCTGTGCCGTATGGCCAGAGCTGTGGTTAACAGGGGTGCCCGAGCTGGTTCCCCCTTTTATAAAGGAGAGGGGTGGCTGGCAGGGTGCCCTCTGTGAGGGCTCCAGGACTCTAGAACTTGCTCACCCTTTGGGCCAAAATAGCACAAATTTGGTGAAGACCTTTTGGGCACACTGCAAAATACACTTGTTTGAGGGGTGGGGGTTGTGAAGGACACAGGCTGTGCATCACATAATGAAAAAGGGGTGGAAGGAGTTTCTGTAGGTGTCTGGCTAGCTGAGTTTCTATTGAAATGGTCACTTAATGCTGCTGGAATTTGTGTGTTATCAATGCCGTCTGGGTGCCTAGAGCCTTGGCTAGGCATCACTTTAGTGTTTTAAATCCCAATAAATACATCAATAATTTGGGATCCAACAGAAATGTCTGTTTGGTCCAGAATCCAACAGCTCCAAGGGCCAAGTCCTGGCTCCTCACTCCCCCATTCACTCACTGAAGCCAGTAGAAGTTTTGCATGTGTGAGATGAGCAGGATTTTCCCAAATAAACCCAGAGCTGATTCATGCCACAGAGAGGGTGAGGGGGGGTGAGGTAGAGTGCAGTGTGCAATGCCCGGTGCGCGTGAGGATACTGGAAGTTCTGCCAGCAGGAAGATTTATCCTGCAGGAGTCCTGACTCCCTCCCTCCCCCAAGGTTTCTGCTGGAGCAGAGACACTTTGAATCCTAGCTGGAGCCTAGAGAAGCTTGACCAGCACAAGCTCCATGGCAGAGGTGCTGCATCAGGGCGTCTCACAGCCACATTGGTTTCATTCCCTCAAGGCCGCCCCTGCCCAGTTTCAGGGCTGCTCTCATTCCTCCAGCACAGAGAGAGTTGAAGGCTCTTTGCCAAGCTGTGTCCCAGCTCCAGGAAGACGTAACACTAGTGGGGGGGGCTACGCCCTGTGTTACAGCAGCATGAGCTGGCGCAACGCAGGGAGTGAATCTGGCCCAGAGATTCCAAAACTGATTAACAATAGGATTAAAATCGATTGTGGGACCCAGATATGATTTAAATAATACAGTGATTGGAACCTGTTTGGCTGGTATTAAGAGGATGAAAATGATCCCGGTGTTTGGCAGGAAAAGTCTGCCAGGATGGTCTGGCCATGTACTGGTGTGAACTGCACTGTTCTCTAAGCTCCGTGGAGGCTCCTTACACATGGTGTCCCCAGCTCAGCCATCCACAGCTGCAACCAGCCTGTTCCAGGGCTCACAGTGGAACTCTGCATGTAGCCGTAACTCCTGGGCATAGTAATGATGCCGGGACTTGCTCCCAGTCTCAGGGACAGTCCTGGGTCGTCAAACCCTGTCCTGGGGGCCAGTTCTCCCAGTCCATATCTGAGGACTGTGTGGCAGGCAGTTGCCCATCCTCACAGTCCCTGTGAACTGCCTTGCTCACAGCAGCCAGCTTTGCCTCTCCACAACCCCCAGAAATGCAAACAGCCCTAGAGACAACTGGGGGCAGGGGGTGGAGCTCAAAGCTACTGGGAGAAAAGCAGCGTGCAGGGAGTGGGGACAGAGTCTGCTCCTCATCTGGGGAAGGAGCAGCCTGTACATGCAGGGCAGAGAGGCCAGGTAGAAAGGGGAAAAGAGGAGGGGGAAGAGCCCAAGGGAGCAGGGCGGGAGGAGACCAGCAGAAGAGAGAAATGTGTGGGGCAGGTGGGGAGAGGAAGCTCCTTTAGGGAGCACAAGGCTGTAATGCCAAGCACCACAGAACAAAAATTGCGAAGTTAAAAAAACCATCCAGTCTCATTTTTCCATCCGTCTTTGGACTTTAGAACCCACCTCTACTCCTCTGCCAGCGTGGGGTGAGAATCGCAGGCTGAAAAGTCACCCTTTAGTGCTCCCAAACTGCACGACTCCCCCGGCTGCTCAGCTGGAGACTGCGCTTACCCTCCTCTCACCCCTAAGACGGGAACTGCCGTCCATTGCCCAGCACTGCCTTCGCTCTCCCTCCTGGTTCAGTTCCTCTGACAGGGGAAGGGCTGGCTGGGAAATAGCTTGACAGCCACTGAGTTAATTCATACAGCGTAGTTCACACTCGCACACAGAACTTCTGTTACTGTTCAGGGGTGAGTTACAGACAGAGATACTGGAGACCTTCACACTGACATCAACCATTCACACCAACTACCGTGTCACCGTAATACGAGGGGAATGATTTAGCCATTTGCAAATATCAACACTTCCCAGGCTTCCCCCACCCCACCCCCGCATCTTCTCTTCCTGAAACTGGGAAGCACTGCCCCCATTCTAGAGACCCCTACCCTCTCCTGCCATGTCTCCTTCGCTCCTGCCCCTCCCACTCCTGACCCCATCCCCTGCCTACTCCAGACTCTGTTCCCCTCCCCAATACTTCCTCATGTCCCCCTGCTCCAGAATCCCTCCCCTACCTCCTGTCCGCCCACACCAGACCCCCCCACTCCATCCCCACTCCTCCATCCTCCCCAATACTCCCGCATGTGCCCCTGCTCCAGGCTACCTCCACTCACTCCCATCCTCTGCGCCACACCCCTCCCCTCCTCGTCCTCTTTCTGCCCTGCTTCAGGCCCCCTCACTCCTCCCCCTACACGTGATCACCCTTCCCCACCCCTACCTCCCCCTTCCCCACATTTGAGAGCCCCCTTTTCTCCCCATGCCTTATTCTACCCCCCTCTCTGCTCCTTCTCCCTTCCCCTCTCTTCCTCCTGCCCGATTCCTCACCCCCTCCTCACTTCTCACTCCTGTCCCCCACTCCAGACCCCTCCTCTCTCCACCTCTCCATTCAGACCCCCTTCTCTAAACCCCATTCTCCTCCCCTCCCTCCTGCCCCCTGCTCAATAACCTCCTCCAGCCCCATGCTCCCTCTCTCCCTCCAGACCACCCTGTGCTCCATCCCCACTCCTCTTGCCTGCCCCAATTTCAGATCCCTGTCCCCCTCCCCTCCCTTCTGACTCTCTTTCCTGCTTCCCTGCTAACTCCCAATGCAGACACCCCTCCCCTCCCCATTTCTCCCTCCTGCCCCCACTTTCCGACCTCCATCCCGCCCCCCACTCCAGACCCACCTTCTGCCCCTTCCTACCATCCTTTCCAAACCCTCCTCCCCTCTGTCCCTCCTGCCCCCTGCTACAGACTCTCTCTCGTCCCCACCCTCTTTCCTCCCCTTGCTCCAGAACCCCCTCTCCACCCTTCCCTCCGGCCAACTCATCGTCTTTACCCCATTCCCTTGCCAACCTTGAATCTGCCTCCTGTCCCCGCCATGCCCTGCTCCCCTCATTCTCCCCATCCTCCTTTCACTGGGTCTCTGCTGCCCATCACGGTCCCTGAGTCGAGTCCAGTCCCCACAGCCACACAGAGACAGCCGTGTTCCCAATGGGCTTTAGTGGGAAGTAGCAGCCAGCTTTACTCAGGGGGTCCTCACCCCCACATGCCGACAGACTGTAGGGAGATGGCAGCATCTCACTGGCTTCAGCCCCAGTGACAGTGACAGGAGATGGTGCCATTTGGAATCAGGGAAACTCAGTGAGTTGGCGCCTTTCATCGTGTTCTCACGAGACAGGTAAAAACACCCCAAACCGCCAGAGTGGGGATAAAATGGGGAGAGCTGCAGCACTGACAGCCCCGACCATGAGGCCCTGAGACGGGATCAGGTGGTGCCATGAGGCAGCTCTGGGCATGTCCCCTTCTCCTGGCTCTGGGTGCGGATCCCCTGCTGGCGGGCGCCGACTCTGCTGTGATAACGCTGGGGAGGGGGGTCCCTGCTCGCTCTGACCGTGCTCTGTGTCTCTCTTTGAAGGTGTTAACTTGCTGAGGCTGGCGGATGGAGGCAGCCCCTGTGCCGGGAGAGTGGAGGTTAAACACCAGGATCAGTGGGGGACGGTGTGTGATCACGGCTGGGACATGGCAGATGCTGGGGTTGTCTGTAAGGAGTTGGGATGTGGAGCTGCTGTCAGTGCTCCTGGAAATGCACATTTTGGACGAGGATCTGGACCAATTTGGCTAAAAAACGTTGCCTGTGATGGTACCAAGTCTGCTCTCCGGCACTGTGCGAACGAGGGATGGGGTGAGAATGACTGCGGGCATGGAGAGGATGCTGGAGTGACCTGTTCAGGTAAGAATCAGCCAGCTCAGTCTTGAAAGGCAAATGCCCTGAGACAAAAGGGCTTTAACCCAGAAGGCATCGTGTGCCTGTCACTGTAATGAGAAATTAACAAAAACCAGAACCACTCCTGTAATGATTGTTATTACTGGACTGTAATTATTACTAATCATGTCACTGGCCAATGAGGAGCCCCCTGTGTGACTGTGAAGGGTTTTCGTTATCTCATTTCCAGTTGTTTCAATGCCACATCTTTCCTTTCCCTCTAAAAATGCAGATACGAGAGAAAATGGAAAAGGAAAATGTCAGGTTGGTCCTAAGTCGCTGCGACACTTTTGAAAATGTTACACTCATGCTAAAATGCAGACCCAGACACCCAACGGCAGAGGTACAGAGGCTGGGGCATGTATGTAGCCCCTTTGCCACCCTCATAGGGTGATGGAGGAATGGGCAGATTCTCCCAGCTTGGCCAGAACTAGATTTAGCTGAGAGCACTCCCCCCTCTGCTCTGTTACTTCTCACATTTTGGACCAACCAGTAATAGAAAATTTCAAAATATCTCAGACCTGTAGATCTAGCGTAGCATAGAGAGCTCAGCCAAAAATATACCTCAACCCTACACAGCACAGGAATATCATATTATGGAGTCATTTTTTGTGACTCAGTAGTTAACATGACAGCTACAGACCCAGAGAGCCTGTGTGTAACTGCAGCTGGGTGTGTCCTAACCTGTGTGAATGCTGGTGAAAGTGCAGGCTAGAGGGCTTTGCTGTTTGTCATAGCAGTACAGTGTGAAATGGAGCCCAGGCCGGTGCATCAGGGGGCTCAGTGGTACCCCAGTTCCAGGTGGCACCCCCTGGGGAATACATCACAATAGCGTTTCACAACTATTGAACACTTTAAATTGTGTGGGAAAACAATTATGTGGGCTCCAGGCAAACAAATGAGAAAATATCAGGGATGGACTAAAGCTGTGGGTTTTACTCCCAGACCCAGATCTGAACTTGTCAATGTTCAGAGTGCTGGGTGGGGTCATTATTCCAGGTTGGGCCACAGAAGTGTTGCAAGCATATGATAGGAGCAGTATATAAATGTGATTGTTCTCCTGAAAGGTGGTGCTAATGGCTGCCATCACAGGGTCTTGCATCAAATGCGAATCACAGACCTCATGAAAGCCAATGGCTGGGCCCAGCACACTCTATTAGGCTCAATAGACAGAACCATCAAAATCCTTTATGTAGTAAGAACATCTCCAGACAGTGGGGGCTATTGCCCAAGGCACTGGACACATGGTCAGGGCAGAGCTAGCCCTGGGTTTCCCTTGTTGCCAGTGCAGGGGCCAGGATATTGGTGTTGGACTATGTCTGTTGGAGGGAGAAGCCAGCAGAAGGAGTTGTGAATGCGATCCTAGAAGGGAGCAAAGAACCAAAGCCTGTTGGAGCTCGCTGGAGGGGCAGGCTGGGGATTTCTGAGCATTGACGCTGCCGGCTGTTGTTAGGTTCAACTGTATTCAGGGAAACAGAACTCTGTGTGCACTTAGCCTTGGGCCCTACCACGAGTGAACGTCACTGAGTTAACCTGATTGAAAAAAGCCCCTTTTCTCCTAGTGCAGACCAGGCCCAAGGGGTTTCCTTTGGGGCTAGAATGAACAGAGCAGCACCTAATAACCTTCCCTATGGACTGCAGCAAAGTGACCATTTTGTATTTGCTTGGCATTAAAGGAGCAGGATGGACTGGCCACGTACTGGTGTGAACTGCACTGTTCTCTCAGCTCCATGGAGGCTCCTTACACATGGTGTCCCCAGCTCAGCCATCCACAGCTGCAACCAGCCTGTTCCAGGGCTCACAGTGGAACTCTGCATGTAGCCGTAACTCCTAGGCATAGTAATGATGCCGGGACTTGCTCCCAGTCTCAGGGACAGTCCTGGGTCGTCAAACCCTACCTGGGGGCCAGTTCTCCCAGGCAATATCTGAGAACTGTGTGGCAGGCAGTTGCCCCACCTCACAGTCCCTGTGAACTGCCTCGCTCACAGCAGCCAGCTTTGCCTCTCCACAACCCCCAGAAATGCAAACAGCCCTAGAGACAACTGGGGACAGGGGGTGGAACTCAGAGCAACTGGGAGAAAAGCAGCTTGCAGGGAGTGGGGGCAGAGTCGGCTCCTCATCTGAGGAAGGAGCAGCCTGTACATGCAGGGCAGAGAGGCCAGGTAGAAAGGGGAGAAGAGGAGGGGGAAGAGCCCAAGGGAGCAGGGCGGGAGGAGACCAGCAGAAGAGAGAAATGTGTGGGGCAGGTGGGGAGAGGAAGCTCCGTTAGGGAGCAGAAGGCTGTAATGCCAAGCGCCACAGAACAAAAATTGCGAAGTTAAAAAAACCATCCAGTCTCATTTTTCCATCCGTCTTTGGACTTTAGAACCCACCTCTACTCCTCTGCCAGCGTGGGGTGAGAATCGCAGGCTGAAAAGTCACCCTTTAGTGCACCCGAACTGCACGACTCCCCCTGGCTGCTCAGCTGGAGACTGCGCTTACCCTCCCCTCACCCCTAAGACGGGAACTGCCGTCCATTGCCCAGCACTGCCTTCGCTCTCCCTCCTGGTTCAGTTCCTCTGACAGGGGAAGGGCTGGCTGGGAAATAGCTTGACAGCCACTGAGTTAATTCATACAGCGTAGTTCACACTCGCACACAGAGCTTCTGTTACTGTTCAGGGGTGAGTTACAGACAGACCCCCCACCCCACCCCCGCAACTTCTCTGCCTGAAACTGGGAAGCACTACCCCCATTCTAGAGACCCCTACCCTCTCCTGCCGAGTCTCCTTCTCTCCTGCCCCCTCCCACTCCTGACCCCATCCCCTGCCTACTCCAGACTCTGTTCCCCTCCCCAATACTCCCTCCTGTCCCCCTGTTCCAGAATCCCTCCCCTACCTCCTGTCCACCAGCACCAGACTCCCCCCATTCCATCCCCACTCCTCCATCCTCCCCAATACTCCCGCATGTGCCCCTGCTCCAGGCTACCTCCACTCACTCCCATCCTCTGCCCCACACCCCTCCCCTCCTTGTCCTCTTTCTGCCCTGCTTCAGGCCCCCTCAATACTCCCCCTACACGTGATCACCCTTCCCCACCCCTACCTCCCCCTTCCCCACATTTGAGAGCCCCCTTTTCTCCCCATGCCTTATTCTACCCCCCTCTCTGCTCCTTCTCCCTTCCCCTCTCTTCCTCCTGCCCGATTCCTCATCCCTCCTCACTTCTCACTCCTGTCCCCCACTCCAGACCCCTCCTCTCTCCACCTCTCCATTCAGACCCCCTTCTCTAAACCCCATTCTCCTCCCCTCCCTCCTGCCCCTGCTCAATAACCTCCTCCAGCCCCATGCTCCCTCTCTCCCTCCAGACCACCCTGTGCTCCATCCCCACGCCTCCCGCCTGCCCCAATTTCAGATCCCTGTCCCCCTCCCCTCCCTTCTGACTCTCTTTCCTGCTTCCCTGCTAACTCCCAATGCAGACACCCCTCCCCTCCCCATTTCTCCCTCCTGCCCCCACTTTCCGACCTCCATCCCGCCCCCCACTCCAGACCCACCTTCTCACTCCTGCCCCTTCCTACCGTCCTTTCCAGACCCTTCTCCCCTCTGTCCCTCCTGCCCCCTGCTACAGACTCTCTCTCTTCCCCACCCTCTTTCCTCCCCTTGCTCCAGAACCCCCTCTCCACCCTTCCCTCCGGCCAACTCATCGTCTTTACCCCATTCCCTTGCCAACCTTGAATCTGCCTCCTGTCCCCGCCATGCCCTGCTCCCCTCATTCTCCCCATCCTCCTTTCACTGGGTCTCTGCTTCCCATCACAGTCCCTGAGTCGAGTCCAGTCCCCACAGCCACACAGAGACAGCCGTGTTCCCAGTGGGCTTTAGTGGGAAGTAGCAGCCAGCTTTACTCAGGGGGTCCTCACCCCCACATGCCGACAGACTGTAGGGAGATGGCAGCATCTCACTGGCTTCAGCCCCAGTGACAGTGACAGGAGATGGTGCCATTTGGAATCAGGGAAACTCAGTGAGTTGGCGCCTTTCATCGTGTTCTCACGAGACAGGTAAAAACACCCCAAACCGCCAGAGTGGGGATAAAATGGGGAGAGCTGCAGCACTGACAGCCCCGACCATGAGGCCCTGAGACGGGATCAGGTGGCGCACTGAGGTGCTCTGGGCATGTCCCCTTCTCCTGGCTCTGGGTGCGGATCCCCTGCTGGCGGGCGCCGACTCTGCTGTGATAACGCTGGGGAGGGGGGTCCCTGCTCGCTCTGACCGTGCTCTGTGTCTCTCTTTGAAGGTGTTAACTTGCTGAGGCTGGCGGATGGAGGCAGCCCCTGTGCCAGGAGAGTGGAGGTTAAACACCAGGATCAGTGGGGGACGGTGTGTGATCACGGCTGGGACATGGCAGATGCTGGGGTTGTCTGTAAGGAGTTGGGATGTGGAGCTGCTGTCAGTGCTCCTGGAAATGCACATTTTGGACGAGGATCTGGACCAATTTGGCTAAAAAACGTTGCCTGTGATGGTACCAAGTCTGCTCTCCGGCACTGTGCGAACGAGGGATGGGGTGAGAATGACTGCGGGCATGGAGAGGATGCTGGAGTGACCTGTTCAGGTAAGAATCAGCCAGCTCAGTCTTGAAAGGCAAATGCCCTGAGACAAAAGGGCTTTAACCCAGAAGGCATCGTGTGCCTGTCACTGTAATGAGAAATTAACAAAAACCAGAACCACTCCTGTAATGATTGTTATTACTGGACTGTAATTATTACTAATCATGTCACTGGCCAATGAGGAGCCCCCTGTGTGACTGTGAAGGGTTTTCGTTATCTCATTTCCAGTTGTTTCAATGCCACATCTTTCCTTTCCCTCTAAAAATGCAGATACGAGAGAAAATGGAAAAGGAAAATGTCAGGTTGGTCCTAAGTCGCTGCGACGCTTTTGAAAATGTTACACTCATGCTAAAATGCAGACCCAGACACCCAACGGCAGAGGTACAGAGGCTGGGGCATGTATGTAGCCCCTTTGCCACCCTCATAGGGTGAAGGAGGAATGGGCAGATTTTCCCAGCTTGGCCAGAACTAAATTTAGCTGAGAGCACTCCCCCCTCTGCTCTGTTACTTCTCACATTTTGGACCAACCAGTAATAGAAAATTTCAAAATATCTCAGACCTGTAGATCTAGCGTAGCATAGAGAGCTCAGCCAAAAATATACCTCAACCCTACACAGCACAGGAATATCATATTATGGAGTCATTTTTTGTGACTCAGTAGTTAACATGACAGCTACAGACCCAGAGAGCCTGTGTGTAACTGCAGCTGGGTGTGTCCTAACCTGTGTGAATGCTGGTGAAAGTGCAGGCTAGAGGGCTTTGCTGTTTGTCATAGCAGTACAGTGTGAAAGGGAGCCCAGGCCGGTGCATCAGGGGGCTCAGTGGTACCCCAGTTCCAGGTGGCACCCCCCGGGGAATACATCACAATAGCGTTTCACAACTATTGAACACTTTAAATTGTGTGGGAAAACAATTATGTGGGCTCCAGGCAAACAAATGAGAAAATATCAGGGATGGACTAAAGCTGTGGGTTTTACTCCCAGACCCAGATCTGAACTTGTCGATGTTCAGGGTGCTGGGTGGGGTCATTATTCCAGGTTGGGCCACAGAAGTGTTGCAAGCATATGATAGGTGCAGTATATAAATGTGATTGTTCTCCTGAAAGGTGGTGCTAATGGCTGCCATCACAGGGTCTTGCATCAAATGCGAATCACAGACCTCATGAAAGCCAATGGCTGGGCCAAGCACACTCTATTAGGCTCAATAGACAGAACCATCAAAATCCTTTATGTAGTAAGAACATCTCCAGACAGTGGGGGCTATTGCCCAAGGCACTGGCCACATGGTCAGGGCAGAGCTAGCCCGGGGTTTCCCTTGTTGCCAATGCAGGGGCCAGGATATTGTTGTTGGACTATGTCTGTTGGAGGGAGAAGCCAGTAGAAGGAGTTGTGAATGCGATCCTAGAAGGGAGCAGAGAACCAAAGCCTGTTGGAGCTCGCTGGAGGGGCAGGCTGGGGATCTCTGAGCATTGACGCTGCCGGCTGTTGTTAGGTTCAACTGTATTCAGGGAAACAGAACTCTGTGTGCACTTAGCCTTGGGCCCTACCACGAGTGAACGTCACTGAGTTAACTCAATTAAAAAAAGCCCCTTTTCTCCTAGTGCAGACCAGGCCCAAGGGGTTTCCTTTGGGGCTAGAATGAACAGAGCAGCACCTAATAACCTTCCCTATGGACTGCAGCAAAGTGACCATTTTGTATTTGCTTGGCATTAAAGGAGCAGGATGGACTGGCCACGTACTGGTGTGAACTGCACTGTTCTCTCAGCTCCATGGAGGCTCCTTACACATGGTGTCCCCAGCTCAGCCATCCACAGCTGCAACCAGCCTGTTCCAGGGCTCACAGTGGAACTCTGCATGTAGCCGTAACTCCTAGGCGTAGTAATGATGCCGGGACTTGCTCCCAGTCTCAGGGACAGTCCTGGGTCGTCAAACCCTACCTGGGGGCCAGTTCTCCCAGGCAATATCTGAGAACTGTGTGGCAGGCAGTTGCCCCACCTCACAGTCCCTGTGAACTGCCTCGCTCACAGCAGCCAGCTTTGCCTCTCCACAACCCCCAGAAATGCAAACAGCCCTAGAGACAACTGGGGGCAGGGGGTGGAACTCAGAGCAACTGAGAGAAAAGCAGCGTGCAGGGAGTGGGGACAGAGTCTGCTCCTCATCTGGGGAAGGAGCAGCCTGTACATGCAGGGCAGAGAGGCCAGGTAGAAAGGGGAGAAGAGGAGGGGGAAGAGCCCAAGGGAGCAGGGCGGGAGGAGACCAGCAGAAGAGAGAAATGTGTGGGGCAGGTGGGGAGAGGAAGCTCCTTTAGGGAGCACAAGGCTGTAATGCCAAGCACCACAGAACAAAAATTGCGAAGTTAAAAAAACCATCCAGTCTCATTTTTCCATCCGTCTTTGGACTTTAGAACCCACCTCTACTCCTCTGCCAACGTGGGGTGAGAATTGCAGGCTGAAAAGTCACCCTTTAGTGCACCCGAACTGCACGACTCCCCCGGCTGCTCAGCTGGAGACTGCGCTTACCCTCCCCTCACCCCTAAGACGGGAACTGCCGTCCATTGCCCAGCACTGCCTTCGCTCTCCCTCCTGGTTCAGTTCCTCTGACAGAGGAAGGGCTGGCTGGGAAATAGCTTGACAGCCACTGAGCTAATTCATACAGCGTAGTTCACACTCGCACACAGAACTTCTGTTACTGTTCAGGGGTGAGTTACAGACAGACCCCCCACCCCACCCCCGCAACTTCTCTGCCTGAAACTGGGAAGCACTACCCCCATTCTAGAGACCCCTACCCTCTCCTGCCGAGTCTCCTTCTCTCCTGCCCCCTCCCACTCCTGACCCCATCCCCTGCCTACTCCAGACTCTGTTCCCCTCCCCAATACTCCCTCCTGTCCCCCTGTTCCAGAATCCCTCCCCTACCTCCTGTCCACCAGCACCAGACTCCCCCCATTCCATCCCCACTCCTCCATCCTCCCCAATACTCCCGCATGTGCCCCTGCTCCAGGCTACCTCCACTCACTCCCATCCTCTGCGCCACACCCCTCCCCTCCTTGTCCTCTTTCTGCCCTGCTTCAGGCCCCCTCACTACTCCCCCTACACGTGATCACCCTTCCCCACCCCTACCTCCCCCTTCCCCACATTTGAGAGCCCCCTTTTCTCCCCATGCCTTATTCTACCCCCCTCTCTGCTCCTTCTTCCTTCCCCTCTCTTCCTCCTGCCCGATTCCTCACCCCCTCCTCACTTCTCACTCCTGTCCCCCACTCCAGACCCCTCCTCTCTCCACCTCTCCATTCAGACCCCCTTCTCTAAACCCCATTCTCCTCCCCTCCCTCCTGCCCCCTGCTCAATAACCTCCTCCAGCCCCATGCTCCCTCTCTCCCTCCAGACCACCCTGTGCTCCATCCCCACGCCTCCCGCCTGCCCCAATTTCAGATCCCTGTCCCCCTCCCCTCCCTTCTGACTCTCTTTCCTGCTTCCCTGCTAACTCCCAATGCAGACACCCCTCCCCTCCCCATTTCTCCCTCCTGCCCCCACTTTCCGACCTCCATCCCGCCCCCCACTCCAGACCCACCTTCTCACTCCTGCCCCTTCCTACCGTCCTTTCCAGACCCTTCTCCCCTCTGTCCCTCCTGCCCCCTGCTACAGACTCTCTCTCTTCCCCACCCTCTTTCCTCCCCTTGCTCCAGAACCCCCTCTCCACCCTTCCCTCCGGCCAACTCATCGTCTTTACCCCATTCCCTTGCCAACCTTGAATCTGCCTCCTGTCCCCGCCATGCCCTGCTCCCCTCATTCTCCCCATCCTCCTTTCACTGGGTCTTTGCTGCCCATCACGGTCCCTGAGTCGAGTCCAGTCCCCACAGCCATACAGAGACAGCCGTGTTCCCAATGGGCTTTAGTGGGAAGTAGCAGCCAGCTTTACTCAGGGGGTCCTCACCCCCACATGCGGACAGACTGTAGGGAGGTGGCAGCATCTCACTGGCTTCAGCCCCAGTGACAGTGACAGGAGATGGTGCCATTTGGAATCAGAGAAACTCAATGAGTTGGCACCTTTCATCGTGTTCTCACAAGACAGGTAAAAACACCCCAAACCGCCAGAGTGGGGATAAAATGGGGAGAGCTGCAGCACTGACAGCCCCGACCATGAGGCCCTGAGACGGGATCAGGTGGCGCACTGAGGTGCTCTGGGCATGTCCCCTTCTCCTGGCTCTGGGTGCGGATCCCCTGCTGGCGGGCGCCGACTCTGCTGTGATAACGCTGGGGAGGGGGGTCCCTGCTCGCTCTGACCGTGCTCTGTGTCTCTCTTTGAAGGTGCCAACGAGCTGAGGCTGGCGGATGGAGGCAGCCCCTGTGCCGGGAGAGTGGAGGTTAAACACCAGGATCGGTGGGGGACGGTGTGTAGTGATCGCTGGGACATGGCAGATGCTGGGGTTGTCTGTAAGCAGTTGGGATGTGGAGTTGCTGTAAGTGCCCATCATAATGCTCATTTTGGACGAGGATCTGGACAAATTTGGCTGGATGAAGTTGCCTGTGATGGTACCGAGTCTGTTCTCTGGGACTGTGGGAATGAGGGATTTGGTGAGAATGACTGTGGTCATGGAGAGGATGCTGGAGTGACCTGTTCAGGTAAGAATCAGCCAGCTCAGTCCTGAAAGACAAAACCCCTGAGACAAAGGGGCTTGAACCCAGAGGGCATTGTGTGCCTGTGACCCTAATGAGAAATGAACAAAAACCAGAACAACTCCTGTAGTGATTGTTATTACTGGACTGTAATTATTACTAATCATGTCACTGGCCAATGCGGAGCCCCCTGTGTGACTGTGAAGTGTTTTCAGTATCTCATTTCCAGTTGTTTCAATGCTACATCTTTCCTTTCCCTCTAAAAATGCAGATACAAGAGAAAATGGAAAAGGAAAATGTCAGGTTGGTCCTAAGTCGCTGCGACACTTTTGAAAATGTTACACTCAAGCTAAAATGCAGACCCAGACACCCAACCACAGGTGTACAGAGGCTGGGGCATGTATGTAGCCCCTTTGCCACCCTCATAGGGTGACCGAGGAATGGGCAGATTCTCCCAGCTTGGCCAGAACTAGATTTAGCTGAGAGCACTCCCCCCTCTGCTCTGTTACTTCTCACATTTTGGACCAACCAGTAATAGAAAATTTCAAAATATCTCAGACCTGTAGATCTAGTGTAGCATAGAGAGCTCAGCCAAAAATATACCTCAACCCTACACAGCACAGGAATATCATGTTATGGAGTCATTTATTGTTACTCAGTTGTTAACATTACAGCTAAAGACCCATTATACGTTTTATTTTTAATTTCTTCTTCCTAACATTTAGTAGGAATAATATTTTCCCCTGAAATAGCACAAGGAAGAATAGAATCTTTTCCTATAGTTCCAAAAGTTTTAGCAGTTCCCCCGGCGATGGGAGCTCAGGGCAGGGTTTAATCTCAACCCTTTCCTGGATTTTGAGTGTTTCAGGGATAAACCTCCACATTCTCTTCACATGGGTAGCAGGGGGGAGGGGGGAGGTTTTATGTGTCACCCTTCTGCCAGGTGGAGCTGGCAGTAACCAAGGCCAGGTTCAATACATAGGGGTTCCTTTTCAACAATATGACGCAGAACCGGTTTGAGCCTCCAGGATGGCCCCAAGGGCAGGTCACTGTGCTGGGACATTTACTACAATGGCAGCTGGGGGACAGTCTGTGATGATTCCTGGGATCTGTCACACTCCAATGTCATTTCCAAACAACTGGGATGTGGATGTGCCATCAGTGCACTCTCCCGGCATAGTCTGACCTGCCATTGGAAATGAATCACCCGGACAAAGGACACTGATGACCTCAGCAATTCCCGCCTGGGCTGTGGAGTTGTCACAGTGAGTCAGACAAGTCTAATTTCCTGGCCCTTCTCAGCCCCACAGGGCCCGTTCCTCGCTCAGACTTAGGGGGGTTACAAGCTTTCTCAGCGACTCCGCACTGGCGCTGCCTGCACACCACACTGGCATCGTTCATGTCCCACTGGTCATCCAGCACTCTGCCCCACACACCACGGAGGGAAATCTCAACTCTCCCATCACACCGGCTCTCTCCATTCAGCAGTCTGAGTGATTCAGAGCAACCTGGGCTCAGGAGAGATGGGAAATACACTGAATAACACTCCCTGTTGTACACTAGAAATAATACAGAGTGTGCATGAAATTATGGACTGTTTCTCAATAAGAAGATATAAGCCAGTGATCAGAGTGTGTCACAGTGTTAAAGGGAACCACCTCTGTCAGAAGACACTTATTCTTTTGACTCTATAAGTGGAAGGTGCTATAAGGATTGTTGAACTCTGAGCTTGTCACAAGGGCTTGCCAACGGACTCTCTAAATGAGTGAGCGAGGGAATTCCTGCAGATTACTGATTGGGAAAATAGTCTCTGTGTGTGGTGGTGGAATGGCTGCTGAGGTTTGTAGTCACTGTATCCAGGCTTAAATGCCTGGAAGCCAGTGAACGGTGTCTGCACAAGCACTTAGCAGGTGGGTCGTGAGTGATTTAGGCAAGTTTGCCTTGAGCGAGTTTGGCCAATGGAAGAGCAGGATTCATAGTGGTCAGGAACAGGTTATTGTTGGTAAATTCCCTTAGTTCCCTCTGATATCTGTTCAGTAGGTGGCAACTTTCTTGGTTCCCCTGGGTCCAGTGCAGGAACTCCTAGTGTTAGATAGTTCCCGGCACTGGTGGTTCTGACTGGAGCTGTCCCCTGAAGTGTGGTGTCATCTCTGAGTCCAACGTGAGATTTCAGGTGATCAGTTCATAGCACAAGAAGCAGGTTGTGTGTGGGGCGGGGAAGGGGACGTTCTCTGTTGGTGAATATTGTGAGTTCCTTGGGATGTGAATCTCAGTCTTTGAGTGTGTCTCAGAATCAGTGAGTCCTACAGCAAGGTGGTAAATTAGGAATTACTCACCGAGTTCAGACACAGGTGCACAGGAGAGACTGACACATGTGAAAAGACAAGAGCAGAGTCAGTGCAGGGCACACCCACTGGCTGTGTCGGGTACAGTATGTACTAGTATGGCAACCTGATGGGTGCTGTGTGGGTGATACAAACAGCTCATTGATCTTGGTCGCCAAATAACATTTCAAGACTAAGAGTGAAATCTTGGCCCCACTGAAGTCAATGGTAAAACCTCCATTGACTTCAATGGAGCCAGGAGTTCGCCCTAAGACTAGACCAGGAGAATGCCTGCATGCAGCTAGTGTAGTGCAGGGGTGTAGCCATGGGTTGGTCGTGGCCCACCCAGTTAGCATCCAGGCCCACCCAAATCAGGGCCTGAGCCCCCCGAATCCACAGGCTGGGAATCCCAATCCTGGCTCGGCGTCCATCAGCCTGGCCGCATCTCTCTCCTGCCGGTGCCATGCACTGCTTCCCTGGTCTCTGGCCGCAGCACTAGCCCTACAGAGAGGGTAGGAGCGTGCCATGTGGGGGCAGGTCTGGGCGGGGCTGGTGCTGGGGCTGGAGACTGGGGCAGCAGCTTCCGGATTCGGCAGGAAAGGGATGTGGCTGGGCTGACGGACACCGAGCCAGGGTCGGGAAGGGTGGGTGGAGCTCGAGTCCCAGTGGGACCGTGCTTCACCCAAAGGGTGTGCCTAAGTGACCAGATGTCCCGATTTTATAGGGACAGTCCTGATATTTGGGGCTTTTTCTTATATAGGCACCTCTTACCTCCCACTACCTGTCCAATTTTTCACACTTGCTATCTGGTTACCCTCGGCACGCCCCGCAGCCTGTGTGCCCCAGGCAGCCTCCGCTTTGGGTGCCTGCTGAGCGGTAAGGGCCGGCTGGAAGAGGTGGAGGGAGGAGAGCCCCCCTCCCTCTTGCTCCCTCCCCAGGGCACTGGATTCCTGCTGCACCCCTCCTTCTACCCCTCCCACCATTGCCCACCGGCCAAAAGCCGGGTCGCACCCAGGTTTCCTGTCCTACCTATGCCACTAGTGTAGTGTGAGGGTACAGAGTGGATTTGAGTTTTTCTGAGGAGACTCATGGATATAACTGGATACCACAGCCCCTCAGGAAGGCCAGATGGGATCATGGCAGATGGAGCTCATGTGGAAGGGACCAGGTGTTTTTCCTTAGAAGGGATTCTCCTTCCAGAAACTGTAGGGAGAAATCAGCATCTTCATGTGCTGAGGAGTTCCTGCCAAGAACCAGGGTATGGGCTGGGTAGCTAGTTAGGAGAGGCAGGGCAGGGCTGGAGGAAATTCAGTTAGGAATGCAGGTATCAGCCTCTGTGAGAAGCAGGAGAACTGCCAGGTGAATTGTCCCCAAGGTATAAAGTATCAGCTGTAAAGAGGAGAGTAGAAGTCTGTTGAAAGTGCTGGGCAGCCCTATAGGCTCAGTCATGGTGTGTAATGGCACCAGTGACTCTGGGCTCTGTGGGAGACAGTCCTGGAAGCTACGTGTCCAATATTAGGAAGAAGGTTGAAATCCAGGGCTTCTGCAGTAGGTTTCTCTGTAAGGACCCCAGTTCCAGCCAGGCAAGAAGCCCTATGGAGACTCTGTACATGGATCTGAAGATGGGGCAGAGAGGGGAGCTGAAACTTCATTAAGTAGGAGGGGTCCCTTTGGTGAAGAGAGAAGCAGATGATCACAATGAACTCTTTGAGTCTTAAAATTCTGCCGATCTATAGACCCATAAGACGAGCTCCATTTAGCCACAAGGGAACCAGATTGGCTGGCCATTAAAATTAAGTTTTCTAGTGAATTATTTTTTCCCACAGGGCCCTGGCCACTTTCAGTGCCCAGGATGGATAAATCGGGGTTGTGCAGCTTCAGGCTGTTGCCTGTACGACCCCTGCCTCATTCACTTTAGAAACTGGAAGGCCTGTAGAGAATGAGCAGGGGAGCGCAGGTAGAACTAGGATGATCTTGTTAAGAGCAGTGACCGTCATTCAGTCGAGCTCAGTTCTGTTCCTGCCTCTGCCGCAGACTTCACAGGTGATACTGAGCAGGTCTCTGAAGCCAGTTTTTATGGGGTCTGATTTGCAGAAGTACTGAGTATTCACAACTGCCGCGAGGCTCAAGACAAGATGTGGCTGCTCCGCTCTTCTGCAGTCAGGCAGCATGGTCGGGTGGAACAAGCACAGGGCTGCGAGTCAAAACACTGAGTTTTATCCTGTCTCCGCTGCTGACTCACTCAGTGGCCTTGGGCAAGTCACTTTGCTTTTCTCTCTCAGTTTCACCATTTGTAAAATGGAGCTAATAATAATACTTACCACCTGCTTCCCTGGAGTTCGGTGAGGGTTTATTAATGTCTGGAGAGTACTTTGAACACAGAAAGCTCTGCAGAAATGGTGAGTACTCTGGAGAATCAGGTCCTGAGGGTCTCAGGTTGCTGCCCAGTCACCCCAAGTTTGGAGTTTTGGCTTTAACCATTCTATGTAAAATTTTCAAAAGCAGCTAAATGATGTAGGAGCCTAAGTGCCATTTTCAGAAGTGACTTAGGCAGCAAGAGGGAGAAGTTTGCAGGGTTCTTGGACTCCTACGTTACTGGAGAAAATGGGATTTAAGCCCCTAAGTCACTTAGGCACTGAAAATGTTATTCTTGGGCTCCTAAGTGCCTAAATCACTTTTGAAGTGGGCATCATAAGAGTCTGCTATCTCCCAGGGTGTTATGAAGAGAAATTCATTACTGTTTGTGATGCATTCTCATACTACGGTGACAAGCACCATAGAAAAGACCATGAAGAAATTAATAATTCTGTACTCAGTGCAGTGTTTGTACGGTCTGTAGAGTGAATAAGGCCCTGGATCACATGTTGAATGATGAGGATAAAAAGAAATATTCAACAGCTCCTCCCTCCCCTGAGCACCATCCTCCCAGTGTACTGAAGGAGGCAAGAGCTGTGGGTAGGTGAGAATAATAGGATGTGTGCATACAATTAGACTGTATCATGTATATGTAGAAGGAAGGGAGGGTGGGGGGCTGAATTAACATTGCACAGGAACCTTAACTCTGGTATATTCTAATTCTTGTGCCTTTGCCTAATTATACTAAATAATGCTGTTTATTTGTTTTTATTTTATTTTTTATAAAAGGTAACTATTAGAGTGGGTCAACAACCTAAAATTTTTCCTGTGAAGTATTTTAAATGCAGTATTTCAGTTTTTAAACAGATCTGAGATACTGGCATGTGGAAAAGGAAGGCAAATTTTTGTTTGGACTCTAACTAAAATGTTGATTCATTTCAACTTTTGGAAAATGAAACTTTCCATTTTCCTTTCCAGTTTTTGGATTTACAGGTTTCCCACTTCCTCCCCCTTTCTATTTTTTCATCTTTTCTTCCACTGTAAAAGGTTAGAAAAAAGTAAGAAAGAGGGTGGGGGAGAATCTTTTGAGTTTTTTCAATTGGAAAAGTGTGAAAAGGTTAAAAAAAGAAAAAAAAGCTAAGTGAGTGAAAGCACTACTTTCTCTGTTCTGTGCTACCAGAAATACCCTCAGGGATTTTTGAGAGAGAAGGGAAATGGTGATTTTCAGCAGTTTATAATTCAGCCAAACCTGGAAGGAATCTCACTGCAGGAGGAGAAGGCACCTCCCTGGCCCCAGCACTGACCCCTTCCCAAATTGCAAAGGCTCCAGCAATCAAGGAAGGTGTGAGAGCTTCTCAAGAAGGTGCCGAGAATATCTTATAATAGAAAGTGTGAAGCAAGCTCCATATTGGGAGTCACTACCAGCTCCCCCTCTAATTACTATTGGAGAAGGCTGGGGACAATGAATCGGTGACATTGATGTAACCCGAAGGACAAAGTGCTGCCCCTGCTCCGCTGCCCTGCATCAGGACAGAGTTGCTGATGTTTTTACTGGAGAATCCAGGGCTTTCCCCAGTCACAACTGTTCTTTTCTGATGATATTATTGACTTAAATGTTATCTTTAATACATTTACTGTTATTTTCTGTGCTTTAGGATCTAGCTCCCCCTCCCCTTGCTGTGTCCTGAGGTTCCCCTGCTCTGGGGGCAGGGTCACACAATGAGGGGCAGGTGTCCTTAATCCAGTATCTCTCTTGCACTTACCTGAGCAAATCACACTGGCATCATTGTCGTGTGAGCACTGAGAGGCCCCCAGGGCAGTAACAGGGCAATGGTCCAAATGGGTTTCAGTCCCTTTGCAGTGAAATGTGTCTGTCCAGACAGAGCCAGTTCCCTTCCCAAAATACCCTCCTCCTGGGGCTGATTCAGCAAATCCGCAGTCGAGCTGACGACAGAGAATGTTGGCGTCTGGTAAATCCCAGCGTGAGTCACAGAGGGTTCCCCAGGCACCAAGAACCTGGATCTCCACCCTCCCTGAGCACGCTGTGCTGCCGTTCACCAGCCGGAACCCTGAGTGCCCAGGGGAGAAGGGAGAAGGGGTTTAGAGAGGGAGCATTTAAGGTATTTTATACCAAATATTAAAAAAAAGGAAAGTTGTGGGGATTTAACCCATTCCCATTATATTGCATTGTTTAGGTTTTACTAGAAGCTGCAAGCAGCTCTATTATCCCAGCTCCCTACAGAGTGAGATCATTTTATTGCTGCACCCTACTCTAGAATACACATCACTGGGATTTTAGAGACATTGTGCCATATTCCTAGGTGAGCATATGACACTTGCATCATTTGCATGTGAGCACGTCTGATTCCCGTGTGATATCCTGGGACAGTACACGAGGTGTGACTCATTCCCTACACACTGGAATTCCTCAGTCCAGATTGGATCATGTCCTTCTCTGAAATGAGACCCTCCTGGGATAGATAGAGCTGTTCCACACTGTAATTCATTACAGATAACACTGGCATCTTTGAGATCAAAGTGTGCATTACAGATTGTAGCCCAGGTGTCTTCATGTCTTACTTCCACACGTCCTGAGCAGGCACTGTCCCCTCCAACCAGCTGGAGCTCAATGTGTTGTCGAAAGCCAATGAAGGATGAAAATTACAAAGTAGCGTTAGGGAGTTAGGTATTCTACTGTCCTATAACTTTGGCCAAAAGCCCGTCCTGGTGCAGTGGAGCAGTGCAGACAGCAATTAGAAATTAAAAAAAAACAATGTACAAAAAATGGAGAGAGGGGAATTCAATAGCAATCAAAATACATTAGAAGTTATGAAATGTAGAAAATTGATAAGGGAAGCTAAAGCTATCAGGGAAAACTACATGTTTGGCAGGGATAAGAACAATAATGAGAATTTTTTAAAGTATATTATCAGCAAAAACAAACAAACAAATCCTAACAAAGGCGTTGGCCCATTACAAATGGAGATGTTAATATAGTTTATAATGATGCAAATAAGGTATCAGAGTAACAGCCGTGTTAGTCTGTATTCGCAAAAAGAAAAGGAGGACTTGTGGCACCTTAGAGACTAACCAATTTATTTGAGCATGAGCTTTCGTGAGCTACAGCTCACTTCATCAGATGCATGCTGTGGAAATCGCACAAGAGTCTCTAAGGTGCCACAAGTCCTCCTTTTCTTTTTGCAAATAAGGTAGAGGTGTTCAATAAACATTTCTAGTTTTGGATAGAAGTAGGATGTGTATTCGTACTATGGGAAGAGGGTGAACCACTCTACTGTCCGTTGGTAACTAAGGAGGATGTTAAACAGTATCTACTAGGGATAAACTTTTTTAAAATCCAGCAGGCCTGAATAGCTTATAAAACCTTGGGATAAATAGAAATGTAGGACTCGAAGGAACCTCATGAAGTCAGCTAGTCCATCCCCCCACACCAAGGCAGCTTTAAGTATACCTAGTCCATCCTGGGTAGATATTTGTCTAACTTGTTCTTAAAAGTCACCAATGATGGGGATCCTACAACCTCCCTTTTTCCAGTACCTAACTATCCTTATAGTGAGAAAGTTTTTCCTAATAATCTGACCTGACTCTCCCTTGCTGCAATCTAAATGGATTACTTCTTGTCCTACCCATCAAAGAGAGAGAGCTCAAAACTGGACACAGTGCTCCAGCTGAGGCCTCACCAGTGCTGAGTACAGCAGGACAATTACCTCCTCTGTCTTACATATGACAATTCTGTTAATAAAATCCAGAATGACATTTCCTGTTTTCAAAACAGCATCACCCATTTCAGTCTGTGGTCCAATATAACCCCAGAACATTTTCTGCAGTACTGCTGCCTAGTCATTTATTCCCCATTTTGGATTTTTTGCATTTGATTGTTCCTTCCTAAGTCTAGTGCTTTGTACTTGTCTTTACTGAATTTTAATTTACTGATTTCAAACCAATTCTTCAAAGTATCAAGGTCATTATGAATTCTAATACTCTCATCCAAAGAGCTTTGACCCTTCCCAGGTTTGTGTCATCCACACATTTTATGAGTTTATTCTCTACTCCATCATCCATAGAATCATAGAATCATAGACTTTAAGGTCAGAAGGCACCATTCTGATCATCTAGCCTGACCCCCTGCACAACGCAGGCCATGGAATCTCACCCACCAACTCCTGTAACAAACCCCTAACTTATGTCTGAGCTATTGAAGTCCTCAAATCATGGTTTAAAGACTTCAAGGTGCAGAGAATCCTCCAGCAAGTGACCAGTGCACCACGCTGCAGAGGAAGGCAAAAAACCCCCAGGGCCTCTACCAATCTGACCTGGGGAAAAATTCCTTTCTGACCCTAAATATGGTGATCAGCTAAACCCTGAGCATGTGGGCAAGACTCACCAGCCAGACACCCAGTAAAGAATTCTCTGTAGTAACTCAGATCCCACCCCATTGAACATCCCATTACAAGCCATTGGGCATATCTACCGCGAGTAGTCGAAGATCAATTAATTGCCAAAATTAGGCTATCCCATCATATCATCCCTTCCATAAACTTATCAAGCTTAGTCTTGAAGCCAGATAGGTCTTTGCCCCCCACTGCTCCCCTTGGAAGGCTGTTCCAGAACTTCACTCCTCTGATGGTTAGAAACCTTCGTCTTATTTCAAGTCTAAATTTCCTGATGGCCAGTTTATATCCATTTGTTCTTGTGTCCACCTTGGTACTGAGCTTAAATAATTCTTCTTCCTCCATGGTATTTATCCCTCTGATATATTTATAGAGAGCAATCATATCTCCTCTCAGCCTTCTTTTAGTTAGGCTAAACAAGCCAAACTCACCGAGTCTCCTTTCATAAGACAGGTTTTCCATTCCTCGGATCATCCTAGTAGCCCTTCTCTGTACCTGTTCCAGTTTGAATTCATCCTTCTTAAACACGGGAGACCAGAATTGCACACAATATTCCAGATGAGGTATCACCAGTGCCTTGCCTAACACCTCCTTATCTCTACTGGAAATACCTCACCTGGTGCATCCCAAGACTGCATTAGCTTTTTTGACGGCCATATCACAATGGCAGCTCATAGTCATCCTGTGATCGACCAGTACTCCGAGGTCCTTCTCCAGGTCCTTCTCCTTCTCTGTTACTTCCAAATAATGCGTCCCCAGTTTATAACAGAAATTCTTGTTATTAATCCCTAAATGCATGACCTTGCACTTTTCACTATTAAATTTCATCCTATTACTATTACTCCAGCTTACAAGGTCATCCAGATCTTCCTGTATGATATTCCAGTCCTTCTCTGTATTGGCAATACCTCCCAGCTTTGTGTCATCTGCAAACTTTATTAGCACATTCCTGCTTTTTGTGCCAAGGTCAGTAATAAAAAGCTTAAATAAGATTGGTCCCAAAACCGATCCCTGAGGAACTCCACTAGTAACCTCCTTCCAGTCTGACAGTTCACCTTTCAGTGTGACCTGCTGTAGTCTCCCCTTTAACCAGTTTCTTATCCACCTTTCAGTTTTCATATTGACCCCCATCTTTTCCAATTTAGCTAATAATTCTCCATGTGGAACCGTATCAAATGCCTTACTGAAATCGAGGTAAATTAGATCTACTGCATTCCCTTTGTCTAAAAAATCTGTTACCTTCTCAAAGAAGGAGATCAGGTTGGTTTGATCAGGTTGGCTTTTTGTAAAGGCATGTTGTATTTTGTCCCAATTACCATTGACCTCAATGTCCTTAACTACTTTCTCCTTCAAAATTTTTTCCAAGACCTTGCATACTACAGATGTCAAACTAACAGGCCTGTAGTTACCCGGATCGCTTTTTTTACCTTTCTTAAAAATAGGAACTATGTTAGCAATCCTCCAGTCAGAAGGTACAACCCCTGAGTTTACAGATTCATTAAAAATTCTTGCTAAAGGGCTTGCAATTTCATGTGCCAGTTCCTTTAATGTTCTTGGATGAAGATTATCCGGGCCCCCTGATTTAGTCCCATTAAGCTGTTCGAGTTTGGCTTCTACCTCGGATGTGGTAATATCAACCTCCATATCCTCATTGCCATTTGCCGTCCTACCATTCTCCCTAAGCTCCTCATTAGCCTCGTTAAAGACTGGGGCAAAGTATTTGTTTAGATATTGGGCCATGCCTCGATTATCCTTAACCTCCACTCCATCCTCCATGTTAAGTGGTCCCACTTCTTCTTTCTTTGTTTTCTTCTTATCTATATGGCTATAGAACCTTTTACTATTGCTTTTAATTCCCTTTGCAAGGTCCAACTCTACATGGCTTTTTGCCTTTCTCATTTTATCCCTACATGTTCTGACCTCAGTAAGGTAGCTTTCCTTGCTAATCCCTCCCATCTTCCACTCCTTGTAGGCTTTCTGCTTTTTCTTAATCACCTCTCTGAGATGCTTGCTCATCCAGCTTGGTCTACAACTCCTGCCTATGAATTTTTTCCTCTTTCTTGGGATGCAGGCTTCTGATAGTTTCTGCAACTTTGACTTGAAGTAATTCCAGGCCTTCTCCGCCTTTAGATCCACAAGTTTTTCAATCCAATCTACTTCCCTAACTAATTTCCTTAATTTTTTTAAAATTAGCCTTTTTGAAATCAAAAAGCCTAGTCACAGATCTATTTTTGTTTATCCTTCCATTTAGTTTGAACTGAATTAGCTCGAACCAAGGTTTTCCCCTACAATCATTTCTTCTATGAGGTCCTCACTACTCACCAAAACCAAATCTAAAATGGCATCCTCTCTTGTCGGTTCAGCAACTACTTGGTGAAGGAATCTATGAGCTATCGTATCCAGGAGCCTCATTATTATTACTAGCACTTGTCCTCCAGTCTATACCTGGGAAGTTAAAGTCTCCCATGATCACACAATTCCCATAAGTATTTACTTCTTTAAAAATATTAAAGAGGTCTCTCTCCATATCCGGATCGGATCCCGGAGGTCTATAGCACACCCCAAACACTATCCCAGGGCAGGCTCTAGTAGCTTTCTTCCCCAATGTGATTTTTGCCCAGACAGACTCTGTCTTATCCATTCCATCACTTCTTATTTCTTTACAGTCTACCTCATCATTGATATACAATGCTACTCCACCATCTTTGCCTTTACTTCTGTCTTTACTAAACAGCACATACCCTTCAATACCCATACTCCAGTCATGACTGCTATTCCACCATGTTTCTGTTATCCCTATAATATCTGGTTTCACTTCCTGCAGCAGTAGCTCTAGTTCCTCCATTTTGTTACCTAGGCTCCTCGCATTGGTGTACAAACATCTTAATTTTTGCTGTTTGGCCTTGACCACATTCTTTACCCGATTAGGCACAGACATTCTACCGCCAGTATCACCTATTAGACTGGTATCCACACTGCCCTTCCTCCTTATGTCCATTCTCCTACCCACAGCTGTATCCTTTCTTACTTTGTTTTCTTCCCTTTCAATGTTAAAATCCGGCGTGGAGATTACCTGGACATCTCCCCCAGATTCCTAGTTTAAAGCTCTCTTGATCAGTTGTGCCATCCTCCATCCTAGAAGTCTATTTCCCTCCTTACTCAGGTGAAGTCCATCCTGAGAGAACAGTCCTCTGTCCATGAATGCTTCCCAGTGGCCATACATCCCAAAGCCCTCCTTATAGCACCACTGCCTGAGCCATCTCTTGATCATCATACTCTTGTTACACCTTTGTTGCCCTTCTCTAGGAACAGGCAGAATCCCACTGAAGATCACCTGAGCCTCGATTTCCTTAAGCATCTTCCTCAGCCTAGCATGGTCTCCCTTGATACGTTCCAGAGAGAATCTAGCCATATCATTTGTTCCCACATGAAAGACAATCAGTGGATTCTTTCCCGCTCCTGTTTGGACCCTTTTCAGCCTCAGGTCCATATCCCGTATCTTAGCACCCAGCAGACAGCACACCCTTCTGTTCCCTGGATCAGGTCTTGTTACAGGCCAGGTTATTCTTCTCAGTAATGAATCCCCAGTCATGTAGACCTGCCTTTTCCTTGCGATGGTGCGATTCTCCAGTCTATCCCCTGTTCCATCTGGCCACAAGTCCTCTCGATTCCTATTGTCCCTTGCAATCCTCTGCAACCCATCCCGTATCCTCCTGGGGCTCATATTTGGTGTTGTTATCTCCATTGACTCTTGCCCTCTTCCAATAGGACTATCTGCTCTTCTCTTTTTCCTTGCCCTCTCACCTTCAGTGACCACCTGCTGTGCCTCTTCTTCATTTTCCAACTCTGCAAACCTGTTCCTGAGCTCTATTTCTCCTTCACTGCCCCGTCTTTTCCTCTGCCTGGTTTTTCTAGTCACATGCTTCCACTGTCCACTTTCCTCACCCAGCAGTATCCTCTCAGAGTTCTTCGGTCCTGCTTCCATCTGCAAGTCTGAGCTTTTCTCTTCAGCCTCCTCATGTCTTTGCTCCATCATCCGCTTGAACCCCCTTCTAAACTCAAACAGAGTCTCCATCTGCATCTCCAATCCTAGGATCTTTCCTTCCATCAGCTCTATCAGGCGGCACTTCATGCAGACGAAACTCTTTTCAGGTACCCCCTCCAGGATCATGTACATGCCGCAGCTTCCACATCCAGTCATCTTCATAGCGTCTTCCACTACTTGAGTCACTTCCCCTGCTGCCTCTGTATCTGTCATCGCCTTCTCACCTAAGTCCTGTTAGTCTGGGAAACACAAACCAAACCAAAACACCCACCCACAGCAAAACAAACCCCCAACGAGCACGAAAACACTGTCAGACCACCCCACACTCCTTTCACTAACCTGTCAGTTCCTTTCCTGGCTCTCTTAGTCTTCCCCCCCCGCAAACTCCCCTTGCAAACTCCCCTGTTTACACCTCTGTTTGCTGGCTCCTGTGCAGCTGCAGCTGTCTGTGCCGCTGCCTGACTAGCTGGCTGCCTTTATCCAAATCATTAATGAAAATATTGAATAGTACCAGGCTCAGGAGAGTGATATTATTTCTGTATCCATAGGAACACAGTGACCAGAGAGAAAAGTGTTAAAGCCACTAATGGCCAATGGGCATATGTCTTACCTAATCCTCAGCATTTCCCTCAAAACCTGGGCTGGCCCAGCCTATCCCAGGTATCCCTGCTTCTGGGGACTGGGTTTCAATCTCCTTCCCTGCAGACCCTGCCTCTCCCTCGCTGTTCATCAGGGCTCCCCTTTTGATAGTTCCCAAGCTCTTTGTTTAATTTTCCCACTGGAAGGGCCCCTCCCCTCTCCCAAGCTAGGGGGGTTGTGCCCAGCTTGGTCAGAGGCAAAAGTTCAAAGGCCTTGACCCCTGTATTGTCAGTTAAGTACCAGTGACTGGGTTCTCTGCAGCCATTGTCTGCCTTGCTGGGACATGTGGGGAGCTCCAGCAGGAGTTACTCTTTGAACCCTGGTAGGAAATGGCAAAACAGCAATAAAAGAAACAGAGGTACACATAATATATGTAAACTTACAGATATTTCCCATGGTCTTCGCAGGGGTCATAGTGGACAAGCAATGGAATTAGAGGTCCCAGGGTGATGCTGTGAAAAGGCTAAGGTGATCCTTGGCGGTTTAAACGGGAGCAGTGAGAAGAGCTGGCTGAAACACAGGATTTCCAGCTCACAGGAACTTTTGCTATTTCAAAACTTCCTGTGAACCAAATTTGTTGTGGAAACACCAACACATGGTGTGTCCGACATGAAGTTTGCTCCCAGGGACACCAGCAGATGCTGAGTGACACTGACATTCTTGTAAAAGTGGCTAAGTGTCCTGTGGCACCTTTCGACTAACAGGCGTATTGGAGCATAAGGTTTCATGGGTGAATACCCACTTCATCAGATGCATGTAGTGGAAATTTCCAGAGGCAGGTATAAATATGCAAGCAAGAATCAGGCTAGGGATAACGAGGTTAGTTCAATCAGGGAGGATGAGGCCCTCTTCTAGCAGCTGAGGTGTGAACACCAAGGGAGGAGAAACTGCTTTTGTAGTTGGCTAGCCATTCACAGTCTTTAATCCTGAGCTGGGGGTGTCAAATATGCAAATGAACTGAAGCTCAGCAGTTTCTCTTTGAAGTCTGGTCCTGAAGTTTTTTTGCTGCAGGATGGCTACCTTTAAATCTGCTATTGTGTGTCCAGGGAGATTGAAGTGTTCTCCTGCAGGGTTTTGTACATTGCCATTCCTAATATCTGATTTGTGTCCATTTATCCTTTTACCAAGGGATAAATTCTTATCAGTTTCACCAGTTTCACCAGTGCTAAGAGAAAAACAAAAATGTCAATTTCTCTCAGCTGCTGCTGGGGCTCCCAGGGTCTGTGGCTCTCGGGCAGCCTCGCATTGCAGACTGCCTTGGGCTGGGGACCCCTGGGCTTCCAGACTCCTGGGCCAGCTGGTGTCCCAAATAGCCAGCTGCCCTGGGAGTCTAAAAGCTCTGGGGTCCCTGGTCTGGGGCAGTCTGCAGACCCTGGGAATCGGGATCCCATCCCAGGATTTCTAAATTCCCTGCTGTGGAGCTGGGAGCTGAGCCCTGGTTAAAGCTGGGACTCCCTTCTCCATGGCAGTGTTTCCCTGGAGCTGCAGACTATAGAACACCAGGGTCTCTGGTCCTGGGGCAGTCTACAGGGTGCAGCTATCCCAGAGCAGCTGACCTGAGAAGACTGGGGTACCTGGACCCAAGGCAGTCTGCATGCAGGTTTCTGCCACAGACCTGCCTGTGGTCTGGAGAAAGGTCATTGCACCCGACTCACTTTCATGGGAAATGTCCAGTTCAACAAACCAGCATTTTCCAGTGAAGCTCTATTTTGTTGGATAATTTCTGACCAGGGACACGAATTTACCTCTGTATACAGCACGGTGAGACTGATACTGCATCCAGTGTGTTGTCCACATTTTAAGACGGATATTTAAAAAAAATGGAAAAGGTGCAGAGAAGAGCCACAAAGATGATTTAAGGGCTTGAAAATGTGCCATGCAGTGAGAGATTCCAGGAGCTCCATCTGTTTATTTTTAAAAAAGAAGACCAAGAGGTGACATGATTATACTGCATAAGTACTTTAGTGTAGAAGTACTTGCACAGGGACAAAACACTGGTAATAGAGGCCTCCTTATTCTAGTGGAGAAAGGCAAAACAAGAACAAATGGCTGGAAGTTAAAGCCAGATAAATTCATATTAGAAGTAAGCCATACATTTTTCATAGTGAGGGCGATTAACCATTGGAACAAACTAAAAAGGGAAGCAGAAGATTATTCACTCCTGAAGTATTTAGATGAAGACTGGATGCCTTTCTGGAAGATGTGCTTTAGCCAAACAAAAATTATTGGGTTCAGTTCAGGAGTAACAGGATTAAATTCTATAGCCTGTTACCCAGGAGGCCAGACTATATGATCTAATGCTTCCCTCTGCCCTTAAAATCTCTAAAGCTATGTATCTAAAAGGAGGTTAAATTTGTAAAGTCAAGCATCAAATATTCAGAATGCCAGACGTGCGCTGTCCTCTGTAACCTTAATTAGTCCCTTTTGTATTTGCATTGTGATACAGTCTTTAATTACATAATCAAATGCCGACTCTCACAGGATAATCTCTCCCTGTTGTATGTTCATTTCCATCCAGCTCGCCCGCGCCTCCCTCCAACTGACAGTGGGAGAGTCACGGTGCCCGTGGTCATCTGCATTATCCTGGGGGTCCTGCTCTGCCTGGTCTTAATCATCCTGGGGGTGCAGGTGCGAAGTGCCAGGGCACAGCGTAGAGGTGGGTCCTGATTGGTGTCACTGTGTGAAATGCTTCTGCAATAGCAGGGGGGCTGCATGGTTTCAGAGATTGGGGCAGTACCGGACTGGGTGGGGTAGCCAAGGGTGCCTGTTAACTCCTCTCTCATTGAATATTTCATTAACTGTCTGGCAGTGGAACAGCCCAGCCATGAAATCTGGAGATGATACTGGCTAGGGACCTTTACAGTTTCAGAATAACGGCATCTGTATCCCCACCCGCCCCCACCCTCCGGTGATCCACTCCAGGAATGCCTACTCAGGCCTCCAGCCGTCACCTGTCTCTGGGTGGGAACCCCCTGTCCCATCTCCTTGTGGCCAGGGGTTTTTAAGACTGCACAGCCCCCTGCCTTCCACTGTGATACCCCCAGAAAACCAGTCTGCCTTCAGGCCAGCCCCCATGCTGTGTATGCTCCCCAAGGGCTATGAGCAGGGCATTGCCAGCAGTTACAAGTTACCACCCAGCTCTCTCTCAGCAGATTACACCTTATTCCTAGGATAAAAGTGTGACAGAGAAAACATTAAAAACAATAAAAATTCCTCCACACTTGCTGAACATACCAGAATTCACCCATCTTCCTCATGGGCAGCCTGGGAGACCCACGTCCCTCCAACGATTCAGTGTTGGGATCCCCATGGACAGAAGGTCCTGCCCATTTCCTGAATCAAAATGAAGGCCCTGAGTCTGTTTAAACTCAGCCTTTCATATCAGAAGTCCTCCTTTGTCTCTTGGTCTCTGGTAACCCAGTTGGAACCAGTCTGTATAAACTACCCTGAAGGCTGTTACCTTTCTGGAGTTGTTTACAATCTCAGTGATTCACCTTAATCACCCACCCACCCACACACCCACCCACCCACACTGTTTGTTCTCCCTGAAGGACCTGTGGTATCCCTCCCACATGCAGTAGAACATAAACCATTCATAGCTTTAATACAGTGATTCCCAAAGATACTGCCTGGAGCTGCAGTATCTGCCACGGGGCGGTGGGGGGGTTCTGAATATCATGAGGAGAGACATCATGGAAAAGGGACCTAGAGAAACTGGAAATATTGTCAGGAAAAAAAATTGTATAAAAATAGAGCTGTGGTAAGTAGTTGTGAAGAGAGTGATCCAGTAGAAAAGACAATCTTAGGAAGGAGAAGTGTGGGAAAGGAGCATTATAGTGCATTGTACTGAAAGCTGGCACTTGTAGGGGGTTTTACTTCTATAAACCACTGTACAAACATTAGCTACCAGGGCCTTGGAAAGAAGATGGAGAACGGGACAGCCATCAACATACAGGTAACATTCACAACTTTGCAGTAAGACAATGACTATAATCAAACCTCATGGTTCAGGGCTTCAGCCAGTCGCCTGCAGGGGTCAGGAAGGAATTCTGGGAAGCCCCCATATTTGTGTTTTGTTTTGCTTTGCTTTGTTTTTTGCCCTCTTCTGAAGAATCAGACAGGAGCTAAGGAGAGAGGTGTGACACTGGATGGGCTGGACCAGTCCTCTGAGGTGGTATAGAGAAACCTCTTTCGAAGATATCTGGCAGGTGTGTCTTTTCCACCTGCTCAGGGTCAAACCAATTGTCAGATTTGGGGTCAGGAAGGAATTTCCCCCCAAGTCAGATTGGCAAAAAGGGACCTTGGGGGATTTTCCTCTTGCTCTGGAGCATGGATCACCTGCCAGGATTATCTAGGCATCTCTCACCTCGTCAGTTCCCTGACATTGCAGGGTCCTTGGGCATTGGTAGTACCTTAGTCACTCCTGCTTTCTGCATGTGGCACACAAGAGCTTATTCTCCTGAGGACTGAAATACTTTACTCTAAGTGCATCTTTGGGCTCAGACCTCGGGGTATCTGGGTGAAATGCAGTGGCCCGTGTTATACAGGAGGTCAGACTAGATGTTCAAATGGTCCCTTCTGGCCTTAAACTCGATGAAAAAGAAGATGTTCTCACCATTTTGCAGATAAACACCTGTGTGGGGGAAGAATTAATTTAGCTGCTCCAAAGGGGAATAACCAGGAATAATGGGATGAGATTAAAAAGGGAACATTTAAGATGAATGTGAGGAAGCTTCCTCACAGCGATCTAGCCCTGGGAACCATCATCAAAGGGCTGTTGTGGAAAGAAACCCTGTCGTCTGGCTCATTTAAATTCCAGCACTGGGAATGTGCGGTCGGGTTCAGGCTCGCACTGGGCCCACGGGGAAGGGCTCGATGATCCCTTAGTGTTTCCCATCTCTGGTTTCTCTGACCCTGTGCAAACCCTGCCCTTTGTTTTCAGGCTCCAGAAGACCCTTGGGTCCCTTCTCTGAGGCCGTGTACGAGGAGATTGATTATAACCTGATGAGAGAGAAGCAGGAGATGTTCAGTCGCTCAGGTCTGTGGGTCTCACTCTTAACAGGGAGCAGCTATCTAATGCCCTGTCCATCTGAGGCCCTGTCCCAGAGTTAAATCACTGCAGCTTCAGCTCTGTGAGCTTGTCATTGGAGCTGGGCACAAGTCTTCATTGCAAAATGTTTTGGTGAAAAATGCAGATTCAGAGACACCGAAAAATTTCACAAATTCGTCACTTTCACCCAATTGTTCCAAAATACACACAGAATGATTCATTTCATTTCAACACTTTCTAAAGAAAACATTTTGGGTTTTCAATTTGATATTACTTTTCCGTCAGGAATTTCCTTTAATTTTATCCATAAAAACAAACAAACAAACAAAAACTAATGCCCAAAAGAACACCAAATGGTTTCATTCAAGATTAAACTTTTTTTTTCCTTTTGCATTTGCCAAAAATTGCCAAAAAAAAAATATTTTTGGCTCAATTCAAATCAATGTTGCGGGTGTTTTTTTTTTGTTTTGTTTTTTGCTTTTTTTCCCCAATGACCAGAGAACCAAACAATCTGTTTTTTTGTTTGTTTGTTTTTTGCCAAGCTCTGTGGGAGCTGGGTCTGTGGTGACACCAGCAGTTACTCATGTAGAATGAGGGAGGTAAGTTTCCTTCCCACCATACACTGTGAGTCCCAATTCTAGGGACAGTTAATGTCACTCTGCCTGTCCTGCAGCCTTGGCGTGTAACCAGTAAGGGGTCAGGAAAGTGAGTGCCTTGCGCCAGGCTAAATTATAATTTGAAAACTGCCCTTGAGCATTAGAGCAGGGGATGTTCTGTGCCCCCCTCCAACCTCAGACACTGGTCTGCTGGGTGGGCTCCCTCCTGCCCCCGGAGCAGAGAGATCAGCCCAGGAGAGCCTCATGACTTTGATTCATGGCCCTGTTATCCTTTGTGCCATTTTGTCTCAATGTGTGACGGGAACATCCTGCCCAAGGGCTGTGCGGTGGTGGGGCTCTGGGAACATGCTCAGGGTATCCCCCAGCATGACTCCCAAGATGGTTACAGTGAATCACAGACTCTGCTCTGGGCCTTTCTTGGCCTAATCTTGAAACACCATGGAGAGCTGATCGACTGATTCATGGGGGAGGTGGGTATTTACCCTTAAGAAGGAGGAGTCCCCTCTGTGGCTGAGGGTCCAGGACAATTGTGGGACTTCCCTGGACCAGCAGCCAGAGACGTGCCCTTCACTCACCCCAGCATCTTTCAGGTCAGATTGTATCATCCGCTCAGTCACATTTACCACAATAACATGGAGATTTCTCTTGGGAAGTCTGTGTCAGCCTCTCACTGCTCAGAGTGGAAGGAGGAATAGACTGAGACTGGAAATCTGGATGTGTTCCCAGTCCCACAGTTCTGCTGTTCTCACTGTGATGAATTTCTGGTGCTCGTCTCTCCTGTCTCCTATTCAGATGACTCAGTGACGAAGCTGCAGTATTACACCGGGGACAGGGCGGGGGAAAACGATCCTGGATCAGAACAAGGTAATGGGGGAGGGGCAGACTCAGGCCGAGAGACCCAAATAGGCAGAGAACAGAATTTCTATGACACTTTCTGCAATCGCAGCCATTTCCCCTGGCACAGTTCCCATTTTACACAGTCGGGTCTAATTCCATTGAACAGGATTTCTGTCAGAATCTCAGGATGGGAACATGTGACCATCTCCTGAGCACACACCCCTGGGAGTGGCTCCCAGTGACCTCCCCAGGTGAGGAGCTGAAGGAGACGGGTCAGTCTCTTTGGGTGGAAGGCGTCAGTGCCCAGCAGGGCTCGTCTCTCACCCCCAAAAAGAGGAATATTGTCCTTTGTTATAATTACAGATGGGCTCAGCCCAACTCACTGATCCAAACCCACCAGAACTTTGGGGGGAGGGGGGATTTGCAGATTCTGACCCCAGCTTCGGATCTCAGTTTTGCAGCTGACACCTGTTGCTATAACAAGCTGAAGCAAAATCCTGGATCTGAACTTCCTGGCCTGGGCCCATCTCTAATTATAAACAGGGCAGCATTTCTACCCCAGCTGCTCTCAAGGGAGTCCATGATTTGTGCCTTTTCGGATTTTAGCCTGTGGCTGCGGGAGGAAACTTTGAGCATATGAGCCAGGTCTGCTGAGAAGCTGGAGTGCTGCCAAGCTGAGCCCTGGGCTGCATGAGAGGCTAGTGGAGAGCAGGAGCTCACAAAGGATCAGGCCAGTGATCTCCCAGTGGGAGCTTTAATTCCTGCAGAGGGGAGGAAAATTCAAACCTGTCTGCAGAGATCAGCTGGATTCACACAGGCCGGCTCTGGCCTGGCAGCGCCCGTGTTCCAACCTGTTATCTCAGCACAACCCAGATCCTGCTCCCACTGAAACACATAAAAGAGCTGCTGTTGGATTCTGCAGGGACAGGATTGGCCCCTGGTTATTTCTGGGACTCCTGTTTTACTGTAGTTCTCTGACTTTTGCCCTTCTCAGCATGGGCCCCCTGCGACTTCCCTTCTCATGTGCCATGATACACAGCTCTAGTTATAAGGGCCACCTGCACTGAAGAGATGCTGCTGGTGCCATGAGCTGAGTGTGGTGTTTGCTGTTCCAGAGGAAGCTTCCCCAGGGGGGTCTCAGTTGGATTACAATAGCGTGGAGGACCCTGCCTTGAACGACGCCCCCCAGACTCCAGACGGCCGAGGTGAGCAGTGAATCCGCCTTTTGGAAGCAACGTCACCCTGACAAAAAACTAAATGTGTTTCCCAGTAGGGACAATAGTGGTTTGTTAAGAAAACTACAAAGTTCACCCAGCAGTATTTTCTATCGGGGGGAGGGATAGCTCAGTGGTTTGAGCATTGGCCTGTTAAACCCAGGGTTGTGAGTTCAATCCTTGAGGGGACCATTTAGGGGACCTGGGGCAAAAATTGGGGATTGGTCCTGCTTTGACCAGGGGGTTGGACTAGATGACCTCCTGAGGTCCCTTCCAGCCCTGATATTCTATGATTCTATGAACACTGGGGGCACTGAGCAGGCTCATTACAAGAGCCTATGTGGAGGCCCGCGGGTAGGGAAGCGTGTGATGTCCTAGGTCACAATAAAGTCCCATGGCAGGGACTGAAGGAGCAGTTCGCTCAGGAGCTGCCCACGTGGTACTTTGCTCAGCTCATTGCCCTGTGACCGTCACTGCCATGAGCGCTAGGGTTACTCACTGTTTGTGAAGAGGGCACATTGAAGCACTCTACAGTGCAGCAATGTTCCCTTCCAGCCTTTACTGGCATGCATTTATTGCAGCGTATATACATCTGTGTCAGACATGCTGGGACAGGGTGGTGGATGGGACAGAGATTTTACACCCAAGGACCCATGTCCCAACCTTATTAGCTGGCTCAGCTCGCAGTGGTGTCAGTACATTGGAGACTGATGGCAGTTTATGGGGTAAACTTTATCAGGAGAATGCATTGAAAAGACATTTTTGAAATAATGTCAAGTTTAGGAAGCCGGGAACAACCTCTGGACAATTCCAAGTTATTTACATTTGTAATTATTGAAACCAAATGCCTTGTGGAGCAATCCCTCTGGATTAGATTCCAGTCACCACTTTCTACAACTTCCCCTTTCCCTCATCATATGGGAGCTCTAGAATCCACTCAATGAGCTATTGAAATGTATCAAATCAATGTGATATGTAAAACCCCTCAATCTGAGGGTTCCAGAGGAGATATCCTCTTATCGCCCTGAGGGTGGAAGTGCTGAGAGATCCCCAGGGACCAGTGAGGCTGGTGCATCTGCAGCTTGTAGTTCTATCTTCACTGTGAATATTCTCTTAATTATTTCACGTCTTCATGTCAGATGCCCCTGCCCTGCCTGGAGATGTCCCAGGGGATGGTTACAATGATGCCAGAGAAGTGTCTGACTCTGAAGGTGACCCTGGTTTGGGGCAGAATGATAAGCAAGGCACTGGGGCGAGTGACGGGGACATGGATTCACAGACAGGTGAGTGGAGAACTGTTTGCACTTCACACTGTCTCTGCAGAGTGGGAGGGCAGGAAATGTGGGGTATGCAGCAAGGGAACAGCCCTGGCCAACCCAACACCTGTTAGACAAACTCTCCTTCTCTCATCTCTCCATTCCCTCAAAGCAGAGGTTTCAGTGCCTGCCATGGGGAGAGGAACAGCAGGGTCCCTGCTGGGTGGTACTTTGTGGTCAAACCAGCAAGACACCTGGGATCCTTCTGCCTCTAGGTTCCAATCCTTGTGTGGCTGCCACGCCCTGGATGTGCTGGATTCCCACCACTTCACTGTGCGTGTATCTTTTCGGCAGAATCCTATACACCAAAGTCCTCTTACTGCTGCACCAGTGCTAACGAGCCCATGACACATCCTGTAAAATCTGGGATGGGCTTTGACCATTGTCCTTGGCCAATATCTCCCTCTCTTCCCCATTGTGTCATGAGCAGAGACACCACCAGCCACCCCAGAGGAAGTGCAGTGGTGAGGAAATGTGCATTGATTAGGACTTGATAAAAATAACATGCTAATGTTCACTGCTAGGGCAGAGTGAAAGTTATGTATGTTCTTAAACTAAGCGCTCCTTGCTGGTAAGTGCTTGGGTTTTGTACATGAAGGGACAGGTAGCTATAGCTGGCACTAGGCAACTTTTACCTAGTCTGCAAACCAAAGGTTTTAATTTCCAGACTATGTACAGTAACTCCTCACTGAAGGTCCTCCCGCTTAATGTTGTTTCAAAGTTACATCACTGCTCCATTAGGGAACATGCTCTTTTAAAGTGTGCAATGCTCCCTTATAACGTCATTTGGCTGCCTGCTCTGTCCACTGCTTGTATGATTTTGTGGAAGAACAGCGACTTTACAAGGGAGCATTGCACAACTTCCTCTTCTCCACCTCCTCCCCCTCCTTCCCAGTGCTTCTCCTGGGTCCTACGCACCCAGCTGTTTGGCGGCACTTCGGACTTTCTGGGGGTGAGGGGGAGGAGCGGGGAAGTGCTGTGTCTCCACTCCTCCCCCTCCCTCCCAGAAAGTCCTGAGTGCAGCCAAACAGCTGATTGGTGGCAGGGAAACGCTGGCAGGGAGGGGGAAGAGCAGGAAGTGCCGCATCTCCACTCCTCCCCGTCCTGCCCAGAATGTTCTAAGCGGCGCTAAGGACTTTCTGGGAGGGAGGGGCAGCAGCGGGGAAGCTCTGTGTCTCCACTCCTCCCCCTCCCTCCCAGAAAGTCCTAAGCGCTGCCAAACAGCTGTTTGATGGTGCTTAGGACTTTTGGGGGGGGCGAGGGAAGGAGCGGGAATGCGGTGTGCTACGGAGGAGGTGGAGTGGGGGTGGGAAGGGATAGGCCTGGAGTGGAGCGGGGATGGGAAGAGGCAGGCAAAGTCGGTGCCTGTTCTTCTCTGGGTAACTGCCACTGCTGCTGCAAAGGTGCTTCCTAGCATCCTTGCCTGCAGGGAGCTGTGCCTGTGTGGGGTAAGCCAGGGGCACTTCCCAACCACAGGACAGGACAGTACTGTACAGTATATAATGCCTTTTGTTTGCCCCAAAACAATTTCCTTGGAACCTAACTCCACATTACATTAAATCTTATGGGAAAATTGGATTTGTTTAACATCGTTTCACTTAAAGTTGCATTTTTCAGGAACATAACTACAACGTTAAGTGGGGAGTTACTGTATAGAGATGATGGATTAGAACTTGTCATAGACCCAAGACTGAAGGGGGAACGATTCCCAATCTGTACTGTAGAGCAGAGGTTCTCAAGCTGGGGCAGCACAGAATATATTCTGGGGCGGCATGAGAAGCCAGAGCAGAGAGCGGTGACTCCTGCCCGGGTGCCCAGTTTTGAAGGCAGGCACTGCCACTAGCAGCAATGCAGAAGTTCAGATGTCCTTGGTCTGGTGTTGCTACTCTTATTTCTCCGCTGTTGCTGGCGGTAGTGCTGCCTTCGAGCAGGGCGTCTGGAGAGCTATATACGGATATGGCTCTTTTTTGACTCAATGCCCGACTGGTTTCATATTTAGTGAAAGTTGCATGTTGGTTTTTTAAAGTGGGGTATATGTACTTGTATGGTGGGGAGGGGAAGTGTCAATTACTACGGAGACAAAGAAAGGAGCCACAATCAAATAAGTTTGAGAACCGCAGCTGTAAAGTGCACTCCACCTTGCTCTGCAGCCACACATAACCATAGAATAGATCCACTGACTGTACCTGTCTCCCTTGGTATTTTCAGGTGGGAGTCTGCAGTCGCTAAGGGGTGAAGTTGTCTCTGGGATGGAGAAGGAAACCCCGTCCCTGCATCCTGGAGACACAGGTTATGATGATGCGGGACATGGTGACTCTGGGGGCTCAATATCCTAACAATTTGATTGGACAAACTAATCCTGTGATGATGTAAATGCTTCACCTCTTTCTTTCAGAAATGACGGCCCAGAGAAAGTCCCTTCCTAGCTGATAGACAAAGCAGGTGTTTTATAAGATTTGTGTGAAGTTGCAGGAGATACAAGAGTGAGTGGGAAAAAGGTTCATAAGCTTTCTTTGTAAAATTTTCCATTGTTTGGAGGGGGTGGAAGTTTCCTGCTGTTTTATGCCTATAATTTCTTCAGCTTGACTTTGTGCCTTTTTTATATTAAATCTTTTCTGAAAGTCTTCCCCATAGTGAAAGTTTTTCTTGCCAGATGAATTGTGCAGTTTCCAGGGCTCAGCACAGGGAGACGCTGAGATTAAACAAACCAAGAGACAAGGGGAAGGCCACCTCTGGTATGGCTGGCTGTTTGATAGCAGGGTGGGTTTACACATCAGACATGTGGTAAAAGCGAGAAACCAGGTAGAGAACATTCTGAGATGAGCAACATGGTTCTTCCTGAAGCGAATTCAGATTTGAAACTTTCATTGAATCCAAGGAGATAAATGGAAATTCTCCCAGGGTAATTCACACCTGAAGTTAAATAAACTGAAAAGATTTCCCGATTAGCAATAATGCAGAGGATGAATATTTCTGCTAGGACAATAAATGAATTCTATAGAAATAATGTCAAGAGGAGGGTTAATAAGAACCTGGATTTCCACTGAACTAATAAGGCTACAAGAAGTAACAAGTCACTGAGTTGTTACTACAAACCCAGTAAAACCGATTATGTTCACACAGTGGCATGTTTATTTCCATAACAATCCACAAATATAGTTTACAATCAATGCTGAGCTGAGTACTGACCAGTGGAAAAGCCAGAAGTGTTCTCTTGATGAAAGTGTTCTCAGTGAAATCAGTGTTCTCAGAAGTGTTCTCAGTGAAATCAATACCAGAACGCACAGAGAGTACATCACTCTTTCACAGAAATGTCTGTCTTTCCTTTACCACAAGTCCTGCATTCAGCTGGGTCACTTCATCTGTAGAAGGATAGATTGGAAATAGAAATGTCCAGAGAAGGTGCTTCCAATCATCTGCATTCAGCAGGGCCAGGAGTCATATAAAGAGAGAGAAATACAATAATTTACTTTTGAAAGGAGAAAAATAAAAATACAGTAGGAAGACGTGTAATAGGGCATACTGAACCTTGAAGAGTGAGGAGGGAAATCTCAGGGGCTGTGCTAACCTGTTCCAAGGGTTGTGTCCTCAAGACAGATTTGGGGACAAAGGAAATGACCACAGAGAGAGAAAGTGGACCCATTCTGAGTGTATGTGCTTCGACAGGGAACACAGGCTGCTGACACTGCCTAGGGCCTGGGACTGGAGCCTTATAGAGGGAGCAGAGGAAGCTCCCTCTCTTCAGGCTGAAGGAATCCTGGCAAATGTTCCTGGGTTTGGCCAATCCATCCAGGGTTTCATGTCACTCACAGGCAGAAAGAGGAGGAGAACTCTCCCCAGAATGACACATCTCTCCATGTTTCCCCACTTTCTTTTTAAATTCATATGGGCCCCCCCTTGCTGGAAATCCAGGGGTTGAAATTTCATCAAACTCTATGGGGATTTGCATTGAGGGAATAAGGGAGTTCCCTAGCCTATGGTTTTCTGTCATGTTAGATCGCGATTCCTACAGAGGACAGCTTGCTTACTTACCAGATCAGTGGCCGTGGGTCACCAGTGTGGTTAGATGTTGATCGATGTTTGGCTATGTCTGTGTGTTCCCTTTGTGTGCTGCCCCAGCCCTGCACAGACAGCTGGCATGGCAGACCTCGAGCAAACCACCCAATGACCACAAGGTCTGTTAAGGGACGAAGGCACCCAACCAGGTTAATTGTGACAAAGCACAGTACTGGTACCCCACAGACTCTACTGGACCACTAATACTTGTTTGCCCATAACAATGGACCAGCTCAGTGAATGGCAGGACTTTCGTTCCTCCCTAAGCCAGACAAAGATTCTCTCTCCACGATACATTTTATACCCTGATACAAACAAGTTACGTACTGCCTCTGGCATAGTTAGTTACTGCCCCCTGATGTGGCTAGTTATTACCCATCACCTTGTACATGTTGGTTTGATTAAAACATCTTTATTACATACTGTTATCCTGACCTTATCTTTTAGGAGGGGGTCAGTGTGTTCGTGTTATCCGTGGGGAATGTTTCTGTACCATCCTTGATAGCAGGATGTTGAGGTACCACTTGATATTGGGATATGTTTGCGTTCCAGCAGCACCTGTGTCACATGAAGCCTGCACCACACCAGTATGTCTCTCCTGCTCTCAGGTCAATACTTTGCTGGCCAGTACCCAGGTTACCTGGCCCAGCCCCTCTCCCCAAAGGGTGACAATGGTTGTGTGAGAGGAGAAACTACATTTGGACTACTTCACCTACTGTTTTGGGTAAGCTCTGAGTGTCTGGTGCTCACGCTCCCTCTCTTTCTGTCTTTACCCCGCACAGTCACCTGCTCTGTCCCTCTCTTTGTTGTGTGTGCCCCAGTCTCCTGTCAGTGCCATTTGTTTTACCTGTGACTGACTCTTAGCATGCTGGATGCCACAAGAGCTCCCTCCCCGACTCTGTCAGTCTGGCTGGGCTCGGAGCTACATTGCTGGTAGGCCTTGACGTTGCCTGCTTGGCTGAAGAGCTCAGATTCCCTACCTCACATGACGAGGATAGGTAATGTCTGTGCAGTGCCCTGTGGATGAAAATCTCTCTTGCCAGGGCTGAGTCTGATCAGTTTAGCATGAAGCCAGTACTAGTTTGAGTGCTCAGGATTTAATTCTCTCTCTCACTCTGGTTTGCTACATGGGCAATTATCTTAGGTATCGTGAATGGACACCAAATGAGACGAAGCCAAATGCTGGAGCCTGTGGGAATGGGACATCCCAGGAGCTGGAGATAGGACAGAAGGACACCCTGATCAAGCCCCTGTTGGTTGAGGCATGGTAGAAAGCCCTGACCCCTGAGAAGAGGGAACATTCTTTCTATCTCATCCCAATGATGGCTGGAAGATAGTTAGGATTTTTCCTACCTGTGCTGAGCAGCCTGAAGACATCGAAAAGGAGGTGACCCAGAGCTCCCTCGTCTGCACAAAGGTAAGGGCATCTCTCCAAATTCTGTACTGCTGAGACTAGAACCAGCAGGGAGGGCAGCAAAGGAAGGAATTTGCAGCATCTCCCTCAGTCCACAGCTAACATGATATGCTCAGATACACCATGTAAAACAAACCCTTGTTTGTGAACTGGTAACTAGGACTCTCTGGCAAAACACTGGGAACGCCTGTTATGTTGCACTGCCCCTAATATTACATCCACACTAAGGGACCAAGGACATCCAAAACTCCATGAAAATCCACGCCAGCAAATCCTTCAAAAAGGAGCTTGCATAGTCGACAGCAAGAAACCGCCTGCTGCTCCAGCAGACTTGCCCTGCCTGATGTTCCGGGGAATTACACAGTGTATGTGAATGGCCATGGCTGTGTCTATGTGCAGCTCAGAGATCCCCAGCCCACTGCCCCTCACTGTGGGCAGCTCCAGCCAGTAATGAACCGTTCTTGTGTCTGCCTCTTCTTTTGTTCTTTCATTCTTTGGTACAGTCATTCTTTCTTTGATTCTTTTCTTTGTTTCTTTTGCAATGTTTCATTCTTTTAGGTTTTTTCTTTCATTCTTTATTCATTCCTTCATGTCTGGTGTTCCTGTGTTTCCCTCACTGTTCAGAGGGAACTCTTTGTCCTAAGCCTCTTCAGTCCAATTCTGCACTCAGGGCGTAGCTTTGTTTCCCAGCTTTAGCACCTCTTCGCTTTAGCTTTAGAGTCTCCTAGTGGCACATGAGGCAAACCGTTTTTCCCACTGCTGTCTGCCCAGAGCAAGACATTTGACTCCATTGTAAGTTTTCTCCATGATGGCAACATCCTTTTCAATCATCCTGCTCAGAAAAGTACATGCATTTCCAGTTGAAATCTGTGCCAATTGCATCCTCTTGAGCTCTATGGTTTTCTTCTTTCCCAGGCAGTGAGGTTTCTGAGGGACATTAACAGCAATGGATTGTGTCTCCATTGCAGATAAACCATCTGCCTGGAGGAGTCGCTGTGCTGTAGTATTTGAGTCAGAAATGAATCTGATCTGAATTAATGATGTGAAAAATAGAGGATAGAGGCAGATCTGTCAGAAAGGCATTTGAGAACTGCCACAGTGTTAAATGCAGGAGGGGAGTGATTGAGGTTTTATTGTCAGGACATCTGGGTTCAATCTCTCTCTGCAGCAGTGAATGCTTCCTGCACACCAGCCTTGCAGCAAAGTTTGATCTGCTCCTTTCAGCCAGGTCCCTTCCCACCATTGCCCCAGCTCCCTGAATGACAAGAATCAGCCAACTGGGAAATGGGGGCGGATAGGGGTTTAAAACAGGATTACTGATTATAAATATTTGAACAAATCTCTGGCACCCAAAGACGTCCCTGTTGTCACTCTGCTGCACTGCATGGCCCGTCAGGGCTGCACTGTGACTGTGCACATAAGACTTGGCTTCTCCTACCCCATAAACCCAGGCCTCAATGACTGGAGCTAAAGGAGATTCTCCACTAGCTGTTAGCAGTATAGGGCCTACAGCTAAGCACTTCTAGTTCCATCCAGGAATGCCCTGCAGGGCGCATTGACAGCTGAGTGCAGTGTTAGCGCTGTTTTATAATGGGGATGATTCACGTTTGCTCCCTGCTCCCCTTTAGCCACCTTGTTGTTACAGAGATGAATACAAACCACAACATGCATATGACCAGTGAATAATTTACATGGCAGTTGCCACATTGCAGCAGCCATTGTAAGTACACTGGGTTCTCTCCAGCCTAGGGGGACCATACGTCCATTTTGGACAGCATAGTCCCTTTTTTAAGCCCTGCCCTGGCTGTCCTGACTTTTTTGGCAGAAGTGGGCATTTGTCCCATTTGCTCTTGTGGTGCGATGGGGGGAAGGGGCAATGGTAGCCCTGCACAGGGGGAGAGGCAGAGCTCAGGTAGGGGGTAGGCAAGGCTCCAGCGCACAGCAACAGCCTCACATGGGGGGCAGAAGGACTCAAGCAAGCAGCGACAGCCTCGTACAGGGGGCAGGCAGGGCTTGAGCGAGCAGCGGCCCCGGCCCTGCACAGGGAGGGTGGCTCAGGAGAGCAGCTCGCGCCAGCCCCACGCAGTGTCTGTTTTCCGTTTGAGAAATATGGACACCCTACTCCAGCCACAACCCTGTGACACCTGAGTCCCCTGAAGCACTTCCTCCTGCTGAGACACCTGTTGCCTGTTCCTGATGCTGGGAACAGTCTGCAAATGTGATTTGTATTCAGTGGCCCCAAGGTAACCAAGTCCAATAATTTTGGATCATGTCCCTGTACTATGGTCCTGGTCAAACACCTGGAACATTAGAGCCCTCATCCTGCATGAAACTTACTGTGCTTCATGGAAACACCCTTTCTGTTTCTAGACGGTTATAGAGCACCCAGCACTGTAGAAACCAGGTACTGTATTAAGAGGCCTCCTCTCACGGCCTATCGCTCCAGGGGGCCCTTCGCTACCCTCTCTCTCCGTGATGTAATTAAGTAATCACAATGGAACAGGTAAATCAGAAAAGTCTTCACAGGCTATTCGTGCTCTGGAGCAGAATGTATCGTGTTTCCTCCTCATTTGTGGTCCAGACTGATCCAATCTCTCTGGTTTCAGTTATGCTGGGAAGCGCAATAGCTCCAGCATGGCCATTGTTGATGGCAAGATGCTCTCAGGCTTCATCCCTCTCAAATCATCCCTGCGGAAGGGAGAGATCAAATATTTGAAAATAAATATTAAAAAAGACAATTTTTCTATTTGGATTTTTTTCACAAAAAGGAAACTTCTTTGAAATTTGCTGTCTTCAAAACAGCAATAATGATGGATATTTTTTTCATTAGAAAACTATTTCATCAGCTGTCAAGGCTGATTTGATCAGCTGTCAAGGCTGATTCCCCACTTTGGCCCTTCGAGTGCAGAAGGTGGGGGCCCGCAGGGATTTTAAAAATTAATGCTGGCCACTCCAGGCTTGTATTAAACTCCCAAGGCTACAGCTTCTCTCTGACCTTGGATGGGTAGATGCTGCTACCACCCAAATGCAAAACCCATTGGAACCCAGGAAGGCGCACTTGGAAATTCCTTTGTGGGGGGTACTTTCAAGCCCTTTCTCACACACACACACACACACACACACACACACACACACACACACACACACACACACACACACACACACTGAGAAAGAATCATAGAATATCAGGGTTGGAAGGGACCCCAGAAGGTCATCTAGTCCAACCCCCTGCTCAAGCAGGACCAATCCCAGTTAAATCATCCCAGCCAGGGCTTTGTCAAGCCTTACCTTAAAAACCTCTAAGGAAGGAGATTCTACCACCTCCCTAGGTAACGCATTCCAGTGTTTCACCACCCTCTTAGTGAAAAAGTTTTTCCTAATATCCAATCTAAACCTCCCCCATTGCAACTTGAGACCATTACTCCTCGTTCTGTCATCTGCTACCATTGAGAACAGTCTAGAGCCATCCTCTTTGGAACCCCCTTTCAGGTAGTTGAAAGCAGCTATCAAATCCCCCCTCATTCTTCTCTTCCGCAGACTAAACAATCCCAGCTCCCTCAGCCTCTCCTCATAAGTCATGTGCTCTAGACCCCTAATCATTTTTGTTGCCCTTCGCTGGACTCTCTCCAATTTATCCACATCCTTCTTGTAGTGTGGGGCCCAAAACTGGACACAGTACTCCAGATGAGGCCTCACCAGTGTCGAATAGAGGGGAACGATCACGTCCCTCGATCTGCTCGCTATGCCCCTACTTATACATCCCAAAATGCCATTGGCCTTCTTGGCAACAAGGGCACACTGCTGACTCATATCCAGCTTCTCGTCCACTGTCACCCCTAGGTCCTTTTCCACAGAACTGCTGCCTAGCCATTCGGTCCCTAGTCTGTAGTGGTGCATTGGATTCTTCCATCCTAAGTGCAGGACCCTGCACTTATCCTTATTGAACCTCATCAGATTTCTTTTGGCCCAATCCTCCAATTTGTCTAGGTCCTTCTGTATCCTATCCCTCCCCTCCAGCGTATCTACCACTCCTCCCAGTTTAGTATCATCCAAATTTGCTGAGAGTGCAATCCACACCATCCTCCAGATCATTTATGAAGATATTGAACAAAACCGGCCCCAGGACCGACCCCTGGGGCACTCCACTTGACACCGGCTGCCAACTAGACATGGAGCCATTGATCACTACCCATTGAGCCCGACAATCTAGCCAGCTTTCTACCCACCTTATAGTGCATTCATCCAGCCCATACTTCCTTAACTTGCTGACAAGAATACTGTGGAGACCGTGTCAAAAGCTTTGCTAAAGTCAAGAAACAATACATCCACTGCTTTCCCTTCATCCACAGAACCAGTAATCTCATCATAAAAGGCGATTAGATTAGTCAGCATGACCTTCCCTTGGTGAATCCATGCTGACTGTTCCTGATCACTTTCCTCTCATGTAAGTGCTTCAGGATTGATTCTTTGAGGACCTGCTCCATGATTTTTCCAGGGACTGAGGTGAGGCTGACTGGCTGTAGTTCCCAGGATCCTCCTTCTTCCCTTTTTTAAAGATTGGCACTACGTTAGCCTTTTTCCAGTCATCCGGGACTTCCCCCGTTCGCCACGAGTTTTCAAAGATAATGGCCAATGGCTCTGCAATCACATCCGCCAATTCCTTTAGCACTCTCGGATGCAACTCGTCCGGCCCCATGGACTTGTGCATGTCCAGCTTTTCTAAATAGTCCCTAACCACCTCTTTCTCCACAGAGGGCTGGCCATCTACTGCCCATGTTGTGATGCCCAGCGCAGCAGTCTGGGAGCTGTCCTTGTTAGTGAAGACAGAGGCAAAAAAAGCATTGAGCACATTAGCTTTTTCCACATCCTCTGTCACTAGGTTGCCTCCCTCATTCAGTAAGGGGCCCACACTTTCCTTGGCTTTCTTCTTGTTGCCAACATACCTGAAGAAACCCTTCTTGTTACTCTTGACATCTCTTGCTAGTTGCAGCTCCAGGTGCGATTTGGCCCTCCTGATATCTTTCCTACATGCCCGAGCAATATTTTTATACTCTTCCCTGGTCATATGTCCAACCTTCCACTCCTTGTAAGCTTCTTTTTTATGTTTAAGATCCGCTAGGATTTCACCATTAAGCCAAGCCGGTCGCCTGCCATATTTACTATTCTTTCGACTCATCGGGATGGTTTGTCCCTGTAACCTCAACAGGGATTCCTTGAAATACAGCCAGCTCTCCTGGACTCCCTTCCCCTTCATGTTAGTCCCCCAGGGGATCCTGGCCATCTGTTCCCTGAGGGAGTCGAAGTCTGCTTTCCTGAAGTCTAGGTCCGTATCCTGCTGCTTACCTTTCTTCCCTGCGTCAGGATCCTGAACTCAACCAACTCATGGTCACTGCCTCCCAGATTCCCATCCACTTTTGCTTCCCCCACTAATTCTACCCGGTTTGTGAGCAGCAGGTCAAGAAAAGCGCCCCCCCTAGTTGGCTCCCCTAGCACTTGCGCCAGGAAATTGTCCCCTACGCTTTCCAAAAACTTCCTGGATTGTCTATGCACCGCTGTATTGCTCTCCCAGCAGATATCAGGAAAATTAAAGTCACCCATGAGAATCAGGGCATGCGATCTAGTAGCCTCCGTGAGTTGCCGGAAGAAAGCCTCATCCACCTCATCCCCCTGGTCCGGTGGTCTATAGCAGACTCCCACCACTACATCACTCTTGTTGCACACACTTCTAAACTTAATCCAGAGACACTCAGGTTTTTCCACAGTTTCGTACCGAGCTCTGAGCAGTCATACTGCTCCCTTACATACAGTGCTACTCCCCTCCTTTTCTGCCCTGCCTGTCCTTCCTGAACAGTTTATAACCATCCATGACTGTACTCCAGTCATGTGAGTTATCCCACCAAGTCTCTGTTATTCCAATCACGTCATAGTTCCTTGACATCACCAGGACCTCCAGTTCTCCCTGCTTGTTTCCAAGGCTTTGTGCATTTGTATATAAGCACTTGAGATAACCTGTTGATCGCCCCTCATTCCCAGTATGAGGCAGGAGCCCTCCCCTCACAGACATTCCTGCCTGTGCTTCCTCCCGGTATCCCGCTTTCCCACTTACCTCAGGGAAAACAAAGGAAATTAGCTGTTGCCCCCAGCTAATTAAACAACATCTGCACAAACCTCTTAAGACATCAAAAATCCAATCCTGTTCTTAAAAAAAATATACATTTTATTAAAAACAAAAAGAAAGAAAATACACCTGGAACTTAGGCTCTTTGCTAGATTTAAAAAACCCACTTACAAAAATTAAATATCAAGAATACCTTCTTAAGGTCCAGCTTAAAGGTTACAAGCAAAACAAAAGCATTTGGGGTTTAGCACAGAGGAGTCCACAAGCCAACAAGAAACAAACAGAAATAAACCTAATCACATCTTTCTAAACATTCCTGATTTACTTACATATCTGGGTTGTTAAATAAGTCGTTCTAGATATGATCTGATGATTTTCATATCTGGCCTTCAGCTTCTCACAGCATAACTGCTCCCTGTTCCTCTCTCTTCCCGGAGAAGAACAACAGCACACAAAGGGAAAGCTTTTTTCCCCAATTTTAAAAAGTTTTAGCCTTCCCATTGGCTCTTTTTGGTCAGGTGCCTATTCCCTTCCTTTTACCTGGACTTTTTTTAACCCTTTACAGGTAAAGAAAGTAGGGAAAACAGCTACCGAGAGGGACTCTATAGCTAACTGGCTGGCTGGGTGTCCATAAAAGGGAGCTATCTTCCCCCCCCGCTCCCCGCTTCATTTATCACATCCTCCTGACGTGCTTGGCTCTTGCAGGAGTTAGGCCTCGTCTACCCTGGCAAGTTTTCTGCTCAGTAAAGCTGCTTTCTGCGCTGTAACTCCCGAGGTGCACAGATTGCCAAGCCACTTAGCGCACAGAAACAGCGCAGTTGTAGCGCTTTAAAACACCCACACCCAACGAGAGGGCGTACAGCTTTCTGTGCTGGGGCTATAGTGCTACAGTGCCAGTGTACACACCGTGGTCGATACAGCGCTGTGATTGGTCTCCAGGAGGTGTCCCACAATGCCTGTTCTCACCTCTCTGGTCATCAGTTTGAACTCTACTGCCCTGCCCTCAGGTGACCAACCGTCATCCCACCCCTTAAATTCCTTTGGAATTTTGAAAGTCCCCTTCCTGTTGCTTGGCGATGCGTGCAGTGGTCTCAGTGCATCTTTCCAGGTGGCCATGCCTGCTCCACGCACCAGGCGATCCCCTGCTTGGAGCAATGCCGAGCTGCTGAGCCCTCATCAGCATTTGGGGAGAGGAGGCTGTGCAGTTCCAGCTGCGCTCCAGCCATAGGAATTATGATACCTACAGACAGATTTCACGATGCATGACAGAAAGGGGACATGACCGGGACACACTGCAGTGCAGGGTCAAAGTGAAGGAGCTGCGGAACGCCTACCACAAAGCGTGGGAGGCAACCGCCACTCTGGTGCTGTGTCCATGAGCTGACAGTTCTACAAAGAGCTGGACGCGATACTCGGTTGATGACCCCATCCTCCACTGTGAAAATCACTGTGTATACTTCGGTGGCTTGCGTGCCCGTTGAGAGCGGACCAGCCAGGAGAAGGAAACCTTGGACGAGGATGTGGAGGGGTACCCAGAGGCAGAGGATGACTCGGATGTCAGAGATGCATGCAGACAGGAGCTCTTTTCTACCCCGGAGGAGGCTAGCCAGTCACAGCAGTCGGATCTTGGCGAAGCGCAAACAGGAGAGGAGGCCCCTGTTAAATGGATCTGATTTTGGGAATCGCTGAAGTGAGTTGTTGGGGGCAAGAGGGTTGCAGAAAGCAGGCGTGTCCTCCCACAGCATGGCAAGTCTGAGCAGTGGAACAGGCTGATGATTGACTCCCTCACTTCATGGGAATCTCCCTCAGAGATCTCCAGGAAACTCTCTTGGAGATACCGGGCAGCCCGCTCCCACAGGTTCTTCAGCAGAGCTGCTTTGTTTCTTGCCCCATTATCGGTATCCTTCCTGTGCCATCACGGGGCGGGGGGGACCATTGCTGCACACAGGTGAGCTGACACAGGAGCCAGGGCAGAAGCCGCAGGCTTGGAGAAGACCCTCCCTTGATTCCATGCTCACCGTCAGCAGTGAAATATCTTCCATAATGATCACATCCTGTGGAAAGTGTGGGAACAGGAATGATTATCAGGCCTCCCTACAGTGCTGGCTCTCCCCAAAAGCCATGTGCCCAGTGTACAGCAGGGTTCGGGAAGAGTGATTTACTCTGCCCCTGTGGCTACTCACCATTTTGGGGTTCTTGTGGCTCATGTGTGCTTGCCTGGGGTCAGCCGTTAGTGACAGATGTGTGAGTACTGTGTTTTAAATCACTTAATCAGTGTTCTCTGTGTTGCAAACAATACTGCTTCTGTAAACTGTTGCATTTAAACTTCACAGAGATGACCTTGGGAGCCCAGCCTCCCTCTTTCTAATTGGAGGCTCTGAACAGCTGCAGAGAATTAGGAAAGCGGCCAAGAAGAAATAAGGAGGACTTTCTGCGTGATGCTTATGATGCCACTCCGCAGCTGAAAAACAGGAATTGAAGGAGTGGAGGGACAGTGAGAAGAGGCACCAAAAGGAGAACACGGCATGCTAGAATGAAGCCACAGAGCAGCCTCTTAAAGGTTATGGAGTGCCAAGCAGACACGCTCCAGGTGATACTAGTTCCTCAAACCGAGCAGCTCCGCCCCCAGCCCTCACCTGCAGTTGCTGTCACAAAACTCTTTCCCATGCACCCCCCAGACACCTCCAACACACTCTTATCAATCTACTGGCTGCAGTCCATACCCGTAGTATTCCACTCCTCCCTGCTCACAGTCCAGCACTGCGGAGTTCCCACTGCCCCACTGCAATCAACACCCATCCCCTCTGCAGTTTGGCCCTGCTGAAGTACAGCACTGCTGCATTGTACTCCAAAGGAGAAGGTTGGATATGATCCCTGGACATACACAAATCTTTAGCTGTTCCGGGACCCCATCCCCCTCACTGCTGATGGTTTTTTTTGTTTGACTCTCTCCTCGTTTGTTGTCTTTTAATAAAAGAATTGTGTGGTTTGAAAGCAATCTTTATACTATTAATTCAAAGCAATTGAAAACAATTATGTAAATCCACATATTACATCATGTGCACCAATCACCTCCTAGCATTACAAGCACTACACTCCCGAGCATATCAACAAATATTAGTTCGCTTTCAGCTTCAAATTGCTGCCCTCAAGGCATCCCTGATCCTTATGACCCCACGCTGTGCCCCTCTAATAGCCCTGGTCTCTGGCTGTTCAGACTCAGCCTCCAGACGCTGAACCTCTGCGGTCCAGCCCTGAGTGAAGCTTTCACCCTTCCCTTCTCAAATATTATGGAGCGTACAGCACGCAGAAATAAGCATAGGAATAGTGTCAATCAGCCAGGTCCAGCTTCCCATAGAGACAGCGCCAGCAGGCTTTTAAATGGCAAAAGGCACACTCAACAGTCATTCTACACTTGCCTCAGCCAGTTGTTGAACCGCTCCTTGCTTCTGTCAAGTTTGCACCCATATATGGCTTCATAAGCCACAGCATTAAGGGGTAGGCGGGGTCTCCCAGGATCACAGTGGCATTTTGACTTCCCCTATGGTGATCTTCGGTCCAGGAAGAAAGTCCCTGCTTGCAGCTTCCTGAATAGGCCAATGTTCCGAAAGATACATGCGTCATGTACTTTCACGACCAGCCTGCGTTAATGTCTGTGAAACTGCCCACGGTGATCTACAAGCCCCTGGAAAACTATTGAGAATACCTCTTGTGATTAATGTACTAGGGGTCTGGTGCCAGAATTGGAATATGCATGCCATCTATTGCCCCTCCGCAGTTAGGGAAGCCCATTTGTGAAAGCCATCTACAATGTCACGCACACTGCCCAGAGTCACGGTCTTTCAGAGCAGGATGCAATTAATGGCCCTGCATACTTCCGTCAACACAAGTCCAATGGTAGACTTTCCCACTCCGAACTGATTAGCAAAGACCAGTAGCAGTCTGGAGTAGCCAGCTTCCACAGGGCAATCGCCATGCGCTTCTCCAACGGCAGGGCAGCTCTCATTCTCATGTCCTTGCGCTGCAGGGCTGGGCGAGGCCTCATCACACAGTCCCATGAATGTGGCTTTCCTCATGCAGAAGTTCTGCAGGCCGCTGCTTGTCATCCCAGACGTGCATCACGAGGTGATCGCACCACTCAGTGCTTGTTTCCCGAGCCCAAAAGCAGCGTTCCACTGTGGTCAGCACCTCTGTGAAAGCCACAAACAATCTCATCTTGTAGCTATTTGTGTGGCGAGATCAATGTCTCACTCCTCTTGCCTTTGTAGTTTAAGGAATAACTGCACTGCCATTCATGACGTGTTGGTCAGAACGAGCAGCACACTGGTCAACAGTCCGGGATCCATTCCTGCAGCCCAAAGAGACAGGGCGCGCAGTACGCAAACCATTGAAAGATGGTGCCAAATGCGACGGAAGCACAGGGATTGCTGGGATGCAAAGCAATGCATCCCAGGTCATTGGCACAGGACCCAGGATGCCCAAGACCCCTCTGCTTTCCCACAAGTCTAGCTGCAGAAGAGAAAGAGGTATTCTGTGGGACAGCTGCCCAGAGTGCACCGCTCCGAATACCGCTGCAAGTGCCACAAGTGTGAACACACTATTGAGCAGGCAGCTGACAGTGTGAACACACAACAATGGTTTCCCTTCCGTGCTCTCTGAGCGGTGCTGTAACTGCCGGTGTTGTGACTCTGCCAGTGAAGGCATGCCCTCCGTACATTTCTGACTACCAGAGGAACCTTTGGAAACAGACTCTTTGGTGCATACAGGAAAGTGTCCAACATGCACGCCCACACACACACCCTGATCCAGAGAGATTTGGCTCAGGTGTGTGCTTAAAAAAAGGGTCCCAACATTCTCTTATTTAAGATACAGAGATTAATCCTTATAAAACTCAGACTGAACTGCGGAAACCACAGTACCTCGTCTATACAAGTCTCATATTTCCTCAGGGCCTGAGTGAGGTTTCCTGAGTGGTTTCTTTCCCACCACTCATTTCCCCTCAGGCAATGTCCTCTTTCCTCCCCGTTGTGTAGACTCTACTATTAGCCCCATCGCTTATATAAACATCCTTATAGAGATAATAGAAGCTGAAAATCAAACGTGCACTCATAAAAACATACAGTTGTAAACAGAACTGTGAAACCCTGGTAATTTGGCTCTTGGAGTGTGTGTGCTCTCTCTCACTCATATATATTTATAGATGTAAGAGTTTTCAGGGCATGGAATATCTTTTAACATATGTTTGTACAGTCCTCAATGTACAGTGTTCAGAACCCTAATCCTGACTTGCGGCTTCTGAACACTACAGTAATATGTACAATTATTTTCAATTATTTGTGTCTATATCTCTATATGTCTCATTCTAGGCAACCAAGGCAGCAGTGACCATGAGATGGTTGAGTTCAGGATCCTGACAAAAGGAAGAAAAGAGAGTAGCAAAATATGGACCCTGGACTTCAGAAAAGCAGACTTAGACTCCCTTAGGGAACTGATGGGCAGGATCCCCTGGGAGGCTAATATGAGGGGCAACAGAGTCCAGGAGAGCTGTCTATATCTTAAAGAAGTCTTATTGAGGGTGCAGGAACAAACCATCCCGATGTGCAGAAAGAATAGCAAATATGGCCGGTGACCAACTTGGCTTAACAGTGAAATCTTCGGTGAGCTTAAACTCAAAAAGAAGTTTACAAGAAGTGGAAATTTGGACAGATGACTAGGGAGGAGTATAAAAATATTTCTAGAGCATGCAGGGGTGTAATCAGGAAGGCCAAGGCACAACTGGAGTTGCAGCTATCAAGGGATGTGAAGAGTAACAAGAAGGGTTTCTCCAGGTATGTTAGCAACAAGAAGGAGGTCAGGGAAAGTGTGGGACCCTTCCTGAATGGGAGAGGCAACATAGTGACAGATGATGTGGAAAAAGCTGAAGTACTCAATGCTTTTTTTGCCTTGGTCTTAACAGACAAGGTCAGCTCCCAGACTGCTGCACTGGGCAACACAGAACAGGGAGGAGGTGAGCAGCCCTCAATGGTGAAAGAACAGGTTAAGAACTATTTAGAAAAGCTGGATGTGCACAAGTCCATTGGTCCAGATCTAATGCATCTGAGGGAGTTGGCTGATGTGATTGCAGAGCCATTGGCCATTATCTTTGAAAATTCGTGGTGATTGGGGGAGGTCCCGGACGACTGGAAAAGGGCAAATATAGTGCCCATATTTAAAAAGGGAAGAAAGAGAACCCAGGGAACTACAGACCGGTCAGCTTCACTTCAGTCCCCGGCAAAATCATGGAGCAGGCCTCAAGGAATTCATTTTGAAGCACTTGGAGGAGAGGAAGGTGATCAGGAACAGTCAACATGGATTCACCAAGGACAAGTCATGCCTGACTAATCTAATTGCCTTCTGTGATGAGATAACTGGCTCTGTGGATGAGGGGAAAGCGGTGGACGTGTTGTTCCTTGACTTTAGCAAAGCTTTTCATACGGTCTCCCACAGTATTCTTGTCAGCATGTTAAAGAAGTATGGATTGAATGAATGGACTATAAGGTGGATAGGAAGCTGGCTAGATTGTCGGGCTCGATGGCTCCATGTCTAGTTGGCAACTGGTATCAAGCGGAGTGCCCCAGGGGTCGGTCCTGGGGCCAGTTTTGTTCAACATCTTTATTAATGATCTGGATGATGGGATGAATTGCACCTCAGCAAGTTCGCAGATGACACTAAACTGGGGGAGAGGTAGATATGCTGGAGGGTAGGGGTAGGGGTAGGGTCCAGAGTGACCTAGACAAATTGGAGGATTGGGCCAAAAGAAATCTAATGAAGTTCAACAAGGACAAGTGCAGAGTCCTGCACTTAGGAAGGAAGAATCCCATGCACTGCTATGGGCTGGGGACCGACTGGCTAAGCAGCAGTTCTACAGAAAAAGACCTGGGGATTACAGTGGATGAGAAGCTGGATATGAGTCAACAGTGTGCTCTTGTTGCCAAGAAGGCCAACGGCATATTGTATGCTGTACTGTATTAGTAGGAGCATTACCAGCAAATCAAGGGAAGTGATTATTCCCCTCTATTTGGCACTGGTGAGGCCACACCTGGAGTATTGCATCCAGTTTTAGGCCCCCCACTACTGAAGAGATGTGAACAAATCGGAGAGAGTCCAGCGGAGGGCAACAAAAATGATTAAGGGGCTGGGGCACATGACTTATGAGGAGAGGCTGAGGAACTGGGCTTGTTTAGTCTGAAGAAGAGAAGAGTGAAGGGGGGATTTGATAGCAGCTTCAGCTACCTGAAGGGGGGTTCCAAAGAGGATGGAGCTCGGCTGTTCTTAGTGGCGGCAGATGACAGAACAAGGAGTAATGGTCTCAAGTTGCAGTGCGGGAGTCTAGGTTGGATATTAGGAAACACTATTTCACTAGGAGGGTGGTGAAGCACTGGAATGGGTTACCTAGGGAGGTGGCAGAATCTCCATCCTTAGAAGTTTTTAAGCCCGGCTTGACAAAGACTTGGTTGGATGATTTAGTTGGTGTTGGTCCTGCTTTGAGCAGGGGATTGGACTAGATGACCTCCTGAGGTCTCTTCCAACCCTAATATTCTACAATTCTATGCTTCTCGTGCACATTAATACGCCATTAACAAAGTCCATTTTTAAAAAAAAAACTCTTATGACTAGGCCAAATCCCTAAAAGCTTGTCTCTGTGCTAACAGCGCATCTGCAACAACTCTGCTAAATTTCTAGTTTCTGCACCAAACCCCAGAGATGCTTTCGCTGTTCAGTGTTAGGTGTGATTTGTTTTGTTTTAATAATGGTAAAAAGTGTATTTTTTTCTTTGTGTTTACAAATGTCTGGCCTGTTTTGGCTGATTTTTTTCTTTAATCACCTTAAGGAGCGTCTAGGTTAGAAAATTTCCGCCTTAAAGACAAAAAGTTACAAAGAGGTGGAAAGGATCCCTTTAAAGTGGAAATGCCCAGGCAATGTTAACTGTAGTCTGGAGCACAGGTGTTGCTCTGCACCCCACCAGCAATACACACAAGACGACGACCATCCCCCGCATGGCTGGATGTGGCTCCCTGTGGTCAGCTCTTGTTATGAATTCTTGGTTTTGGCAATTCTCTTGGATAAATTTGATTCAGTAGAACTGGTGACCTCGTGTGACCTTAATTTCTCCAAATGGAGGCTTCAGAGTAGAACTGGTTGACTAATGAAAAAGATTTACAAATATTCTCCAACTTCTCTCATTCCAGTAGCTGCTGTTCATGAGGTCAGACTATTCAGATGACTGCCTGGGACTCTTCTAAATAGTTTCCAAATCCCAGATGTTTCATGAATTTGTATCAGAAATTCATTATTTGGTCATTCTTCACTTTTCATCTTGTATTGTTCTCTAAAAGTTGCATTCATCGAGTCAAGGAGCAGACGTGTTACTCTGGGACCGGTCACACACCACAAATAGTGAATACAAAACTCAACGTGAACAGTTGGGAAACATTCCATATGCTAAGAGTTGTTCATCCAAAGCATCTGTTGAATACTTAGGAATACCTAATACATGTTTATGTCCTGGTGCAGGTGAGCCAAGTCTTCAAAAGCCAAAACTCCTACCATTTTTTGTTTATAACTAATGTTCAGCAAGATCTGCTGCATTCCCAGCTCGCTGAAGGAACTTAAGTTGTGTAGATTGTTAGATTGATGACCTTTCAGTAGGATGGCTCAGAACAGCTTGTGAACAGCTGAAAACCAATAGTGGACAATGAGTGGCCTTTGGGCCCAGATTTATAAAGGGATTTAGGTGTTTCTCCACCCAGCGTTGCAAGGCCTAAGGGTGTGTCTACACTGCAGACTTGCCACAAGTTGTGCCATGTGGTGTTGTCGAACCACCACTACCATCCACACTCAAAGCCCTTAAACACATATGTAGGGCCCTGAATCCATGCCGGAGTGCTTGGCTGGTGGCATGGGGCGAAGCATATGTTAATACTTGACCTACCCCCTTACCTGCCCACTTTGCAGTGTGGGGACAGCAAAAGCATGGACCTGGCCTCACGTTTCGATAATCCTCCAATGCCATTCCCAGAATTTCCTGCGCCCATAACTTCTGGCTCATCTACCTACTCACTTTCCCTCTATGCATAGCTGTAGTCTGATTGCTAGATGTGCGGGGGGAGGGGGCAAAGTGCACATATGCATACACACACACACACACACACTGAACCCAGTTGCCTTGGCTGACTGGCTCTCCCCCCCTGCCTGGAGTGGTACCTGGGCTGCTGGTGCTGAGGGGGTTGGGCCGGCATAACAGGGGAGCCCCAGCTGCTGCTGTCTGCTGTGGTCACCTGAGCATAGGCGCTGCAGCCACCCCAACACCAACTGCTGCAGTGATGGTGCTGATCTGGTGCCTTCTGGTGCTGCTGCAACCGCCTCCCAGCTGGGGCTGGGGCTGGGGCTGTGGGCACAACATATGCTTCCCCCACCTTCATTCCCATTTCCCTTTCTCTTTCCCATCCCATCCCCCTTCCCCTACCCACTGTCCTCTGCCCCATCCCATCCCCCGCCTCACACCCTATCTGTTCCCCTGCCCTATCTCACCCCCTTACCCTACTGTCTCTTCCACAACCCCATCCCCTTCCCCCAGATCCACCCCCTTGTCCTGCTCCCGTATGGGCACTCACCTTGTACAGGAAACTGGAGGGCACTAGGTTCCAGGAGGCAGCAGCATGAAAAGCAGCTCCATTCCTCCCCCACCCTGTCTCCTCCTGGGCCCAGTTGCAGGGAGAGGGGGCTGAGGGAGCAGGAAACATGCTGAAGAAAGAGAAGGTCACAGTGTGGGAAGGAAAGAGCAATGCAGTGCGGCACCTCCCCCTCCCAGCAGGCCGAGCAGGGCAGCTCAATGTTCGCATAAATGAGGGGGTGCCACATGACCCCACAGCCCCTCCATGCCTCACCTCTGTTGGGAGGGGCAATGCCCCCCCCACAACCCCAAAACCATGAAATACCTGACAGTCCTTCTTCAAGTAATGTCCTATGGTTGCTCCACTCCAGGTGCACATACATCTCTCGAGGCCTTGATTGGAGATTTCCGTTTGGCCCACGCATGTTCCCTGTGCCTCCTCATGGCAGACACTGAGGCTAGGAGTGTGTGGGGCAAACCGCCCTCAGTTCCTTCTCTAACTCCTAGGCCCAAGATGGCACACTGGTGTGTCCATTTTGAGCATACTCAGCTTTTCTCTTCACTTCTGTTAAAGTTATTTATTACAAGTGAAACAGCTTCAAAATGAGAAGAATTCACACCAGCACACTTGCCTGTAGTGCAGGAGATCTGAACTCAAATACCTTCTCTGCATCCGGTAGAGTGGGGGCTAGAACCTGAGCCCCATGCCTGTGAGGTGAGTTCCCTGACCTCCAGCTCTGAACACTGCATGGGCCTGACAGCTCAGTCTATCAGCCCTGGGGCAGAGAGGTGGCTCCAGCTGTGAGCCCCACCGGGGCTGATAACTGGAGCTGGAGACCAAAGGTCAACTAATAGCAGCCATTACAACGACAAGAATGTCAATTTAACTGCTGGTAGGCTCCCTGCTGTGGAATTGAACCTTGTGCTTGGCTCACAGAAAATCAGCCTAAGGATGGTGGCAGGGGGAGCTCTGTCTGTGAGCTCTGTGTGGCTGTCAGTGCCTCACACTGTGGCTGTCAGTGCCTCACAATGCCCCACTTCACTCAGTGCAAGCGCTTCTGGTGAGGACACACATCACTGGCAAAAAGAGGGTAGTGTAGACACCAACAGACACTTCAATTACTACAGTGGCTGTAGGTCGACCTAACTTAAGTCAGTTTAATTTTGTATTGTAAATAAGCCCAAAAGCTGTGAATTCAGATGCATGTTATCAAAGGAAATCAGACCAACAGCTTTCTCAGCCCCAGCATGGCAGCCACGATGGGCCTAGTGAGAAAGGTGGAAGAACTTGATGGAATATTTGGTGATATTGGACTTCTGAAAGGGGATCCAGTACAAATAACCTTAAAAAACAATACTGAACATGTATAAGTGTATATACACCCTGTAGGATTCCTATCTGGTTACTTCATAAAGTGGAAACTAGTCAAAGAGAATGGAGCCGAATGACATACCCAAGAAGATCTCCAAAAGCATGGTGTTCCCCAATAGTGTCAGTTAGAAAGACAAAATGGGAAAAATACGAATCTGTGTGATCTTAAAAAATGTAATGAAGCAGTTGTGAGAGAAAAAATATATCCTCTGAACACTTCATGACTTCCTCCCCAGAGGAAACAGCAAAGCCCTCAGTGAAGTCCAAAGCCTAATCACTCAGTCTTAACTGAAGCCAAACAAGGAACAATGCATTTTCTTCCTATCCCAAATCAAGTTTTTGGGACAGACACTAAACAAAGATGGAATCAGTCCAATTTGAGAATTGAATGCACCAGCAAATGTAACAGAACTGAGACATGTACTGGGGATGGTAAATTACCTGGTGGATACCTACAAGACCTTTCTACAATGACAAAACCACTGAATTACCACTGTTAAAGTCCAACACATCTTGGCTATGGGGGCCAAATTAAGAAATTGCCTTGAAAAAGGATAAAATAAATTATCCAAATGGCTCCAGTTCTCAAGTACTGTGATGTGAACAAACCATACTGGTCCATGCAGATGCAAGCAGGTCTGGCCTGGGTGGTGTATTGATGCAACAACATGGCTCTGAGTGGAAGCCAGTTGCATTTTGCTCTTGCGCCCTCATAGACACAGAAAAACGATGTGCACAGATTGAAGAGGAGTGCCTGGGGAATGTATGGGCATATGAGAACTTTTACAGATATCAGTGTGGATTGGATTCATTTACACTGATAACAGACCATAAACTGCAAAAAGAAAAGGAGTACTCGTGGCACCTTAGAGACTAACCAATTTATTTGAGCATGAGCTTTCGTGAGCTACAGCTCACGAAAGCTCATGCTCAAATAAATTGGTTAGTCTCTAAGGTGCCACAAGTACTCCTTTTCTTTTTGCGAATACAGACTAACACGGCTGTTACTCTGAAACAGACCATAAACTGCTTGTAATCCTCATCAATGGGAAAAACCTGGATCAGATGCTAATGTCTTTTGATAAGGTTAATGCAATTTAACCCAATTGATAAATATGTTCCTGGGGAAATCTGGTAGTAGCAGACACTGTCACAGACCCTGGAATCACACTCAATTACCTGTGAGCTCGAAGATGACATAAAGGTGTACACAGATGCTGTGGACATATACAGATCAGTGTCAGATAAAAGACAACACCAGCTACAAACAGCAATCTGGGCAGATACGCAACTACAGGAAGTTCTACGTTTCATTGGGGTGGCTGGCCCAAGTATCTAACGGACACTACGGAAATGACAAGAGACTAATTCGTGGAGCGTGGACAATATAGCGAGTCAAATGAACTCATGGTTAAAGGCAATTGTATCATAATTCCAAATGAAATCAGAGGAGAAATCCTAAACCTCATCCATGAAGGATATTAAGGATTAACTAAATGCCACAAACGTGCCAACCAGTCAGTGTGGACAGAAAGAACAAACAATAAATTATCTGCATGTGAACACTATAGAACTAACAGATCAACCCAACACAAAGACCCTTTAATAACAACACTCTACCTGGGAGACATTGGAAAACACTAACTGCAGATTTATGCAAATTCAGAGGACATCACAGGCATTGTGAACTATTTTTCCAGCTCTATAGAAAGAATGTACTTGAAAGACATAACTGCCACAGTATTATGAGAAACAGAAGTGCACTTTTGCTCACTTTGGTATTTCAGAAGAACTAGTGATAGACAACAGACCACAGAGCACTGCAGCAGAATTTAAGTTGTTCTGAATGAAATATGATTTTGATCATATTCTTAGTGTCCCACATTACCCACAAGCAAATAGAGAGGCTGAGAGATTTGTACAGAGCCAAGAATATCCTACAGCAGTAAGATCCATTCCTTGCTCTTCTGAATTACAGATCTATACCAATAGCCGCTACTGGATATAGTCCAGCACAAATCCTGATGGGAAGACAACTCAGAACTCCTGTTCCAACTTTGGAAAAGAATCTGTCTCCAAAGTGGCCAGTCATGAAGAAAGTAGCCAAACTTGGATAAAAAGGCTAAAGAGCTTATGAACACTTTAGCAACAGATGTCATTCAGTTCGAGTACAGCCATGTCTAGAATCTGGTGACCGTGTTCATGTCAAATCGATTGGAGATAAAGGATGGACAACTCCTGGTGAAGGGATCCCTGGGGTACAACATGAAACTGGGGTACCGCTGTATAAATATAAATATATTTATAGAATATAAAGGGAAGGGTAAACCCCTTTAAAATCCCTCCTGGCCAGAGGAAAAATCCTCTCACCTGTAAAGGGTTAAGAAGCTAAAGGTAACCTCGCTGGCACCTAACCAAAATGACCAATGAGGAGACAAGATACTTTCAAAAGCTGGGTGGAGGGAGAAAAACAAAGGGTCTGGGTCTAGTCTGTGTGATGCTTTTTGCCGGAGACAGAACAGGAATGGAGTCCTTAGAAACTTAGTAAGTAATCGAGCGAGGTATGTGTTAGATTATGATTTCTTTAAATGGCTGAGAAAATAGCTGTACTGAATAGAATGAATATTCCTGTCTGTGTGTCTTTTTTGTAACTTAAGGTTTTGCCTAGAGGGATTCTCTATGTTTTGAATCTAATTACCCTGTAAGGTATCTACCATCCTGATTTTACAGAGGGGATTCTTTTCTTTTTACTTCCATTAAAAGTCTTCTTGTAAGGAAACTGAATGCTTTTTCATTGTTCTAAGATCCAAGGGTTTGGGTCTGTGGTCACCTATGCAAATTGGTGAGGATTTTTACCAAACCTTCTCCAGAAAGTGGGGTGCAAGGGCTGGGAGGATTTGGGGGGGAAAGACGTGTCCAAACTATGTTTCCCAGTAAACCCAGATAAAGTTTGGTGGTGGCAGTGGAAATCCAAGAGCAAAGGGTAAAATAATTTGTCCCTTGGGGAACTTTTAACCTAAGCTGGTAAAAGTAAGCTTAGCAGGTTTTCATGCAGGTCCCCACATCTGTACCCTAGAGTTCAGAGTGGGGAAGGAACTTTGACAAGGTATTAGCAGCAGCAGGAGAAGGCTACAACAGGTCAGGCTGTCCCTGTGGCTCCCTGAGAGGGGGGTGGGAGGAAATTAGAGGATCCTGCAGTATCAGCCCAGGTCAGGACTATCACTTCTGTGACTTTTCCACATGCCTTGTCTTTGTGTAGAAGAGGAGGCTAAAGAAGAGTTGGGTGAGGCTGGTTGTTTTGTCCAAGTTGGAGGACAGGCCCACCTGACTCGTAGGCGTTGCTGCATTCTCCACCACAGCCCAGGAGACCCATGGATCCTCAAGCCCCATTGAAATGGATGGGTGAACACCAATAGCTAGAACAGCAGCAGCTGCAGCAGATTGTGACCCAGCAGCTTCAGCTACAACAACCGTGCCAGCAAAAGAAGCAGGGAGCAGCAGCGGTTTATGCTTTGCCTATTAACCCTGGAGAACTGGAGCCCCCAGGTGGGTGCGGGGCTGTGGTTACCTGTGTGGGAGGGAGGAGTCCTTGCCAAAATGGGGCTAGAAGACGTCCTTGAGGCTTTGCTGGAGACTCTTGAGTGGGTGGCTGGGGAATACCAGTGGCCCCGGGAGGAATGGCCACAACGATTAAACTCTACATGTCAGAAAAGGCCAAGCCAGCGTGTCGTACACCAGGGATAGAGGCAGCAAAGGACTATAGGACACTCAAGCTACCATACTAGTCTGCCTAGGGCTTGGTGAAGATGCTATTGTCAGCCATCCTGGCATGAACCATTGGCTCTGGCCTCCCAGCTGAGGGCAATAGAGCAACAACTCTGGGATTTGTGTTCTCTCTGGCTGAAATCAGAGACTTCTTCGCCAATGGAAATGGTGACATGAGAACAGTTTTGCTGAGTTCTCCCAGCACAGCCCCAGGAATGGGTTTGTCGCCACTAAGTAGGCAGTTTGCTTCGTAGAGAACTTCCTGAGTCTGAAGTAGAGAATGAGCCTCTGGGGAAACCGGGGCAATCGAACATCCATGGTTCAGGTCCAATGGGGAAGGGGCCTCAGGCCTCAGAAAACCCCTTGTGAGGGGCTACTTTGGGCCAGAGTGTGCACCTGTGGTATCCCTCGGGACTGAAACACAGGCCAAGCCCTTACAATGGGCCAGCTGTAACAAATGAGGGCCGACCACTGAAGGAGACCCGGCTGAGAAGATGGGGGTGGGGGGTCCCTAGATTGTTCCATTTTGGGTCAAGATGGCCCTGGGCACTAAGATTGCCCTTATAGACAGTGTGTCTGTGGCTATTTCTGTTCCTCAGAAATGTGTGGAGAACTGCTTGGGCTGAAGGCCAATGTAGTCCCTGGTACAGGGAAGGGAATGAGGTGCTGGGCTTGTCTGACACAGATTGGGGCAGATGTTCCTCCAAGAGCAGTTAATAGCTCTACAGGTCTCTAGACATCTGTGCATGTAAGATGTTTTCATGGGGACATTTGGCCCTATCCTAGGGGCAGGAGAGCAAAATATTGGTGGTCATGGCCCAACACCTAGCCTACCTGACAGTATTGGTGCAGGGCTGGAGACCTGTAACCAGTCGTGTGAGGGTGGCTGGGAAGGCAGGGTTGGCACTCAACCTGAGGACCCAAGGAGCGATTAAGCTAAAAGAAATTTTCCCCTTTTCCAGCCCCGAGCTGTCCAGTTTCAAACCAAAGTCCTGCTGGGAACAGTGTCAAGCCCATAGGGTCGCGGTGCAGTGTAGTTTGGAGCTCCCTACGGAGAAGCCACAGGAACAGCCTCCTCCTAGGGACAACCCACGCGTCTTAGAGGAGGGGCCCAACTGCATCCAAATCAAAGGGAGGATCTAGTCTTCAGCCGGCTACGTGGCCGGTTGACTAGGGCAAATGCGGTGCTGGTTGATCCTGACAATTATGCCCAGTACTCCCATTTTGAACTCAAAGCGGATCTCTTTGTGAGGGTGATGTGAGAAAAAAAAATGGGGCCCACCAAACACAACTCCTGATCCCAAAATTTTATCAGAACCAGGAGTTAAAACTGGCCCAAGATGTACTGTGGTCTGGTCACATGGGAGCGGAGAAGACCCCAAAGAAGATACAGGCCCAGTTGTTTTTGCAAGGGGTTTATGGTGACATCAAAGGTCATTGTGCTTCCTTTCCAGAATGCCAAGTGGTGGCCCCCAGCCAGCCCATAGGGCCCCCTCAGTCCTCTTCCATTGGTGAGCAGACCTTTTCACAGTATTGGGGTAGACCGCATGGGGTCACTGGACCCAACTCAAGCCACTGTTGGTTTATTCTGGTGATTGTTGATTATGGCAATTGGTACCCTGAAGCAGTAGCTCTGTGCTCAGCAACGTCACGGACAATAGCTACCCAATTAATGCAAGTATTCGCTAGAATAGGATTTCCAGCAATGCTCCTGACAGGTCAAGGCAAAGCCTTTACATCCCAGTTAACACACAAGGTCTGAGTTTTCCTGAAATTTCAGTTGGTTAAAACCTCTGTTACACGCAAACAGATGGCCTGATAGAGCAGCTTAACCATCCATTCAAGGAGATGTTGCAAAAATGTGTAACTAGAGAATCCCAAATTGTGACAAAATGCCCCTGTATTTGTTGCTCACAATCACCTCTGTAAGATCAGGATGGTAAATACCTTACAGGGTAATTAGATTCAAAACATAGAGAATCCCTCTAGGCAAAACTTTAGGTTACAAAAAGACACACAGACAGGAATATTCATTCTATTCAGCACAACTTATTTTCTCAGCCATTTAAAGAAATCATAATCTAATGCATATCTAGCTAGATTACTTACTAAGTTCTAAGACTCCATTCCTGTTCTGTCCCAGGCAAAAGCCTCACCCAGACAGACACAGACCCTTTGATGTTCTCCCTCTTCCCAGCTTTTGAAAGTATCTTGTCTCCTCATTGGTCATTTTGGTCAGGTGCCAGTGAGGTTATCCTAACTGTTACATGGACATCCTTACTACTAAACCAGGGTGCACAAACCTAATCGAACACCATGTACATCTGAAACCTGAGCACTGTGTCTTGTTCAGCATCTTGGTTGTAGAGTGGTGAGCAATAAAATTATTGCTTTGTGGGATATTGAAAGCAACAGGATGGGATTAGCTTTGGCTGAAGGTGTAAGCCACAAAATTGCCCTGTCAGCCATTTCCTCCCCTTCTTCCCCAGGTCTGACCCAAGATGGATTCCAAGTGGAGGAAAAAAATCTAAACATACGACGAGTGACTCTGTCTAACTACCCTTGCAATTCTTCCCTGTTAAAGGGGTACAGACCTAACATGCTCTCCCTGGTAACACAGTCACTCCAATGTAATTCTATAGATTTATACCTTTACTGGCATGAAAGCATCACCCCAGACACAGGAATTATGAAGCCCAGGGCCAGATTAAGTGATATAGCTCCTTCTGGACCTCAGTGTTTAAACTTCTGGTTCTGTGCATTTGTGTCATAATGTCCTGGCTGCATGGGAAGAGAGAAGGAGGGAGAATCTGCTCTGTTGTTAGGAAGCCTCTGCACCCTAGTCCAGCATCCTGGTAACGGTTGCCCTAATTTTCCCCCATGTCTGGCCGGTCAGGTTCCCAGGCAAGGCAAAATTGCAACAGCTGCCCCTCTCGCTTACTAAACCTCCCTATTCATTGATACTCTGTTCAGGCATCCGAAGCCAAAATATCTCCTTGCCGTAGATAGATGGAATCCCTTCACTGGCCTGGAAACGTAGCCCCCTCTTCCGCTCTGGGACCTCAAGCAGATGAACAGCCTGCAAGGCTTCCCCAGCCTGAAATCATGTTAAAACCAATACTGGTGCCAGGCCCCTCATAGGATTCCCACATTGTTTCATTCGCAGAGTGTGAAGCTGAATGCTGGTCACATTGAACAAATGACACTTCATTGAACCCTGTGCACTGCTCTGTCCATGTGGCTGGGTTGCTTCCAGCCTTATTCCCCATGTTCCTTATTCCCCTGGTGTCATGTCAGTAACAGTCTCCACAGGGAACACGGGCCCTCCGACTCCAGTTCCACTGGTCAGGACACATCTTCCCTATTTTACAAATATTTTAATATAAACATGAAAAACAAATAATTGATACTCAACCCTCACACCCGAAGGCCCTTCAGCCAGAGACTGCAAGCAAATAGCTGAGTTGGAGTCTTCTCTTTACCACATACTCAGCCGGTTAGGTAGTCATTAAGGTAGTTTGCTAGAGTCAGAGACAGAGAACAAAAGAACGGCCATACGGGGTCAGACCAGTGGTCCATCTAGCCCAGTATCCTGTCTTCCAACAGTGGCCAATGCCAGATGCTTCAGAGGGAATGAAACACAACGCAGCAATTTATCGAGTGATCCATCCCTTGTCATCTAGTGTCAACTTTTGACATTCAGAGGTTTAGAGACACCTAGAGCATGGGGTTGCATCACTGACCATTTTCTTTTTTTGGATGAATTTAATCTGCAATTCCTCCCATAGTGGGTCTGTGGGTTGGGAACATGGTTAGCGGGAGCTTCTCAGCCGGCCAGTGAATAAAGATGGAATCAGAGCATACCAAGGTGATAAAAGGACCAACCTGTGCCATTGGCTTGATGCAAAATGTAAAATGAGGGATTCCCGCCCTCCCCCCATGGACAGAAAAAGCATATGCTCTTTCATCTCTTGGCCAGCACTTCCACCTCAGCTGGACCAACCCTCCCCCTCAGGTTCTTTGGGACAGGACCCTCCGTCAGCAGGGGAAAAGGGAGAGGGTCAGAGAGGAAATGTTTATCTCTGTGCACTGGAAGACTGATGACCCCTGGGGTACTAGAAGGCGAAGGAGGAATGGGATGCACAGTGGGAGGAGAGAATGCTGGCCCCAATTCCTCAAGCATGACCAGAGGAATAGGGACCAGGACCGGTTACGTTGGAGCAGCTGATAGACCTGGTGGCCACTGGGCTCAATAGCCACCTCCAGTACCAGCACACAGCCCACTGCAGCATCCGCTCTACAAGTACAAACTTCAGCTCTGGGGCTGCACTGTTCGCCAGGGTCCCACGTCCTGCAGCCAGAGCAGGCCCTGGAAAACTCTGCAGTTGGGTGGTCAGTGAACAGCTGTGTGCGCCTGGAACAGACAGCCTGCGCATGCCATCCATGCAAGGTGGGCAACACATTCTGTTGGGGGCAGGAGAGCAGGGGGCCCACTTCTGATACCCAGTTCCCAGTGGCGGATTAATGATTTTGCCGCCCCGAGGCCCTGAAAGAATGGCCGCCTCTGGCCCCATATGAACTTGTTTTAGTTTTTTTACAAATCTGTTTGAACTAAAATGAATCTAAATATCATTAAAATAATTGAACATTTACAAGTTTTCTTATAAATAAAATGATAAGTACAGCGGACCCTCGCTTGAACGCGCGTCTGTATAGTGCAATTTCGCTTACAGCGCGGGACCGCGCATGGATCCAAAACCCCGCGTTCAAGCGGGGGTCCGCTGCAGTTTAGGATTCTCGCGAGTACGTTTACTAAATGGCGTCGCGCTGTCATTGGTGGTTTCAATACGCGCTGTGATTGGTAGAATCGCGGTGTCACTGATGCCGCGATTACAAAAATGCTGCTGTTATAAATTTGCCGCCCCTGCAAATTTGTCGGCCTTGGCGATAATACGCCGCTGCCAGTTCCACCACCAGGGAGACTGACCTTGTGTCTCCGATAATTGCGATAACAGGGACTAATCCTCCCCACATGCCCCGCTGTGCTCATCTTGCCCCTGGTCCCTGCCTCGCTCCAGCTGGGGACCAATCCTCCCCCCGCCCTGCCCAACTGTCAGGGTGGATAAAAATCAATGACTTTTTTTTTAAAAAATCAAATAATCAGATTTTTTTTGTTTTAATTGGATTTTTGAGGAAAAGATATCTAAAGATAGTTTTAATTAAGGTACATTATATCTCATCGTGGAATTGGGATTATAAATTTTAATTCTATAGTATGAGACAATATATTCATGTAATGTTTAAGAAAAGTTTTGTAAATAAGTTCTAATAGTTCATGATTAGGGACCCAATCTTATGGGGGTCCACAGGCTTCTGTATAGATTATTTAGGTTAATTTTTCTATCTACGCAATGGGACTTAGTGCTCAGTCTAGAAGATAGCATCAGAGATGCTGAGTTTTGCAGTTCTCAGACTGGATTTGTGTCTCCAGAGATAACATTCTTGTTAACAGCAAAAATGTTTTAAATAAATAAATAAATAATATATAGAGATGAGAAATAACAGACCTAAACCCTATTGTCCCTCTGCAAATTTGTGTATACAGAGTCAATCCCTAACCTCTCTCTAAAAGTGCAAAGTTTCCAAAAGTTCAATGAATAGAAGATTGTTGGTGGCGGAATAGATCTGGACAAGGAAAAGAAGTCTGGAGATAAAGCTGAGGGACATCTGCTTTTTTGTTAAACTATTCTGTTTGCTGTTGAAGAAAAATATCCAGAATACTTACTTAACGTTGTTGTTTTAGTTAAATAAAACAATTTAATATCTGTCTGGTGATGTTCTCCTCCTAATACAGCCTGGCAAGAAAATCCTCCAAATATTAATGATAGTTCACCTCCCAATAACTTCATAAATATCTGCTTCAGTTACCTTTGGGAAATGAAATAACCAAACACTCATTTACTTTCTGATATAGCTGTAAAACTAATCTGAAAAGTTTTCAAAATAATCACGGTTTAAAAATGTTATCGCTGTGTACCTTCTAAAATGAAACCTACACCTATCTCTGAGTGTGAAGAATATGTATTAAGGTTATAACAAACAACAAGAATACACTTTTATGTGGAAAACCATGATTAAATTGAGTCTTCCTGACTCGTGATTTAAATCAAATCCACCCTCCCCAGCTGTGCTCTTGCCCCTGGCCTCTTCATTCCCCAGGGGGGGGCCCACAAATATGTTTGGTGCAGGGCCCACAAAAGTTAATCCGGTCCTGGGTACAGTTGCTAGATATTGTAGAACTCAGCCAGGATGCTTATTTACCTCTGTATGTTTTTTGCTTCCAGTACATCCCCTTTCTATTACCCTCAGGGAGTAGACATGATCATACTGTAACAAAACCCAGTAGGGCTGTTTTAATCTCCTGCAGACTTCTGCCATTTGCTTGCTCTTTCATGAGTGACACTGCTACAGTTGTCTGACTATTTTGGTGGAGGGTGTTGTAGGGTTCCCTGGATTGTTGGAAGGGGGTGGATCTAGCTATGTATCTCACATCAGGGATTCATATTTGACTTTCACAGGCTTAGAAGGGACCATTATGATCAGCTCATCTGACCTCCTGAATAACACACAGAGTTCACACAGGAATTCCTACATCAAGCCCACAGTTTTGGTTGACCTAAAGCGTATCTTTTAGAAAGAGAACCAGGAGAGATAGTTGCATTTTTTCTTATTGGAATATTTTTTCCATCAGAAAATGCTGATTCCACAAAATCAAAACATTCTGTACGGAAGTATAGATTTGTGAACGTTTCTGAGAGGAAATTATTAAAATGTTTCATTTTGACTTTATCTTTTTGGACTTTTAAATTGTACCATAGCACCCACACATCACATCCACAATCACATCCACATGCCCAACACAATCCTTTACCACACATCATTCACACCCCACCCAAGCACATAAACAACATACAACTCCAACGCATCACTCCTCCGACATAATATACACACCGATCACATGCAATACCCAACCACCACACCACTCTGTACAAATCACATAACACACACCACCACACGTGGATACCATCACACACTGCCACCATGTGCCACACCCACAATGCACCATGCAACATAAGAGTCAAAATGGTACAAAGATGCCTTCCTTTAAACAAAGGTGAGCAAATCTAACCTTATCGAAACAAAGCATTTCAACCTTCGCTTAGAATATCATGTTTCATGGAAGGTCTCAGTCTTTATCTTCAAGCCACTAAGGCCGAGATCTGTAGAGGTATTTAAGCTCCATTGAAATCAATGGACATTAGGGGGTTTAAATGCCTCTGAGGATCTGAGTCTTCAGCATTTGGGCCTTTGACAAATGAAAGATTCCTTCCCATTCCAGGACTGCATTGATCAGCATTGTCCCTCAGGCACAGTGGAGCTGTCTCCTGCCAGGGGAAGCTCATTTGTTCAGGAGACACTTTTTTTGGTGGTTGATCCGAGACTCTGGATCTAACAGGATCACAAAATCACCTGAACCCTTTTTCTGTTCCACTTGAAAGTGAGCTTCTGAAATCTGCCTTCAGTAGCATAAGCTCATAGCATGTCATAAAATAAACCTCCATAAGAATCCATATGCACTTTTTCCCTAGAGGGAAGGATGGAGAACGACCCACATGGGATGAAAGAAAATCATGTCACTTCATGCATCTCTATCCGAAGCTCTGATGCCACAGTGAATGGCATAGTATCAGAATTTGTAGGGAAGAGAAGAGATTAGGGGCATCTTGTCACTGTCTAATCGTGTGTGTGTGTGTGCTCATTAAGATACCTGTAAATAACCTCCCATTTATACTCCTGGATTTCAGAGGAAAGTCTGGAGTCTGGATTGGGGGTTAGGGCACTCTCTGGAGTTAGGAATATTTTGTTGCTGGGTTCTGGAGTCCCAAACTGGCAGGGAAAACGGGCTCAGAGGTAGTCTCAGCACATCAGGTGACAGTACCAAGCGGGTCTCTGTGACCGAACCCGTCACATCAGTCTCCATCTCTCTCCCTGCTGGTCCACATGGAGCCACCCAACACACCTCATGAGAGAAACATCAGCCCAGGAACAGATCTTCAAAAAGGGTTTAATAAGAAAAAGCAAAAATTCACAATGAAGAAGTGTTAGGGACAAAAAAGCAGGGAAGTTCCAGACTGTCTGATCAATGGGAAATTAGAGGGGAAATCACAGCCCCTGTCTCAGTCAGACTTATTTCTTGCATCTAAACAAAACTGAAATCAAAAAGCTAATTGAAGCAGTTCCCAGGTAGGGATTGTCTCCACTACCCCGATGGGTCAATGAGCATTTGGGACAGGAAGAGTCTAACCATACAGCATTTACATCCTCACAGGATATTTGATCTCAACCCAGCCATTCTTATATTGATGTCCCAGAGACGCCATCATCAACGTCATCATAACCTGGGTCATGAGGAGGTGGGGACAGGGCGTCCCTCTCAGCCCCAGAGGACCCTTCACTTCTTAGCGAGTGCAGACTCCAGCCTGAAAATAGCAAGCAAGACACATTACAGTCAACGTATTCATTCTCCACCCATGTGCACTCACATAATGGATGGGCAACATATAGCATGGGCTGTGAATCAGCCCCCACCCACAGTTCCTCTTAGTGGGCCTCTGACATGTTTAAACCATTATCTCTCTCTCTGTTCTTCAAAGAAAACATGTGGGAGCGGATTCTCTCTCTTCTGAGACCTCCCTGGTGCAGGAGAAGTGTGGGGATGGCAGTGAGCTGGTGATGACTCCCTGATAGGCCACTGGGAGCTGCTGTAACTCCTGACAGCTGATATAGTCCCTAAGGGACCGCACGCCAGCAGACACCGGTGGCTGGAGCAGGGTGGGGACCCTAGCCCATGGGACTTGCCTGGACATCACAGATCTCACCCACCCACACAATGCTCATTCACACGTTATTCCCATCAAGACCAAAGAAATGCACATTTCATCCCAACCCAGTTTCCTTTGAGGTGCAAAGTGGGAGCGCAGTCCTGGGTTCCAGCTCTGATCCTGTGCTAATGGGGACATTTACAGATTGAAGAGAGGAATTTCAAAGCCAGGCCGCTAACTAACCCCACCCCAGGGACCTGCTCTTTCCATTACCATCCAGGGCACTGACATCTGGTTTGGGGAAGGGCACTTTGGCCCTGATCCTGCCTAATGGACCCTTGTAACTGATGATTTGGACAGTCCCACTGAAGTCAGAGAGAGTATTCATGTGAGTAGACTGACAGATGGGATCTAGTATTTGTAGGATCAGGGACCTTATCTAGGAAATCTTCTCTCTGTCTTGATTTCAATCCATTTAACTCTGTTTAGCAGAGGTCAGGGAGGGGACACAGCTGAGAGTTCACCAATAACTCTATTTCAGATCAGTGACAGTGACCTCTAGTGGCCAGTAAAGGCTCTTCCCGGTGACTTCTCCACACTCCACTCACCTGTCCGTGAATCCCTGTTCCTGACACTTTCCCCATGGGCCCCCGTGACTTCCTGGGCACTCGGTCCAGAACCAGGGTCGTCTTCAGGGTCAGAAATTTCTCTGGCATCATCATAACCGTCCCCTGGGTCATCTCCAGGCAGGGCAGGGAGCTCTGAAATAATGATGGGAATTAATGGTAATGAGAAGAGGCTTTCCACTGAATAGAGAAATAAGCTACATGCCAGGTGTGGCAAAGGAGGGACTTCTGTGTATTATTTCTTATGAATGCCACATATACCTCAGTTTAGCTGTTTGATATTATCCTGCCAGACTGCACAGGGAAAAACAAAGGAGGCCATTGGAGGGGAAGCAAACAGGAAACATAAAAATAACAAAGACATGGCTCCTTAAGGCAACAATGAGGGGAGCTGTTAATTGTGGAATGCCCTTGTCATAAATTTAAAGGGAAGAGTAACCACCTTTCTGTATTCAGTGCTATAAAATCCCTCCCGGACAGAGGCAAAGTCCTTTTACCTGTAAAGGGTTAAGAAGCTCAGGTAACCTGGCTGGCACCTGACC